>NC_143562.1:68390000-68657500 GCF_054136105.1 Typopeltis vanoorti | reverse complement strand
CCACACTGAGGGTCCCCTAACCATGAAGCAGCTGTCATCCTTCATACAGAAAGTGCGAGGCTCTCCTGACAAACTAACTATAGCCCTTAAATACACCAGAAGAATCCCGGAACTAATATCTCAACTTCAGGACCTACACCCGAAACTGAAATGTAAAAAGAGCAGAGGTCAACAGGAGTAAGCGAATCTACTACCTAATTAATGGGCTACAAGCACAGTACCAGGACCAATATTAGATTAAACTTACAATCAAATTTTCATAAAACATAATGTCTATAAGCCTTTTCTCTCTCAATGCAAGAGGATGTGCCTCTGCTCTACGCAACAGAATAGTCCTTGACCTGGTACAAAAATAGCATATAGACCTATTACTTCTGCAAGAAACAAACATCACCTCCTCAACCAATTCATCCAGAAGATGGGCAGAGTGGCCTTATGACTTACAGCATTCTGCAACCCAACAACATCATGGAGCAGGAGTTAGCTTAGGTGTACATCATATATCTCCCTACAAACTAAAAGTGATTGCTGAGATACCAGAATATGCCTTGTATGCTCACATAATAGCACCCAACCATAATACCCTGCATGAGTTCAACATCTATATACCACAACAGGATGCTCTAGCATTACAAATCCTGGATTTCATTAAAAACCACCTTTCTAGTATAGACCAAGAACATATCATAATAGCTGGAGATTTTAATTGCACTCTTGACCAAGAAAAAGACAGACTTCAGTGTGGTGAACATCGTAACCAATTAATAAGCAAACTCTAAACACTGGTAAATAAACGATAATGAACTCATCGACGTCTTTCGGCATCAACATCCTGATAAGAAATCCTACATTGGAGGTCAGCAATCACAGCGACAAATAGGCCATTCTACCAAGCACGACTGGACAGATACTACATTTCCAAACACACCTTGCTTCTAGTTAGAAACATCTCACACATCCCTTCCTACATTTCAGATCATTACTTCGTCAAGCTGCAACTTTCATTATCTTGGGAAGCATTCAAATCAGGAAGTGCCTATCGGATCTTCAACAATACTCTCCTGAAAGATCCAGCTTATATAACAAACACTCAGGCTTTAATAACCAACCTCACTCACTCGAAAGTGGATACAGAACCAATGAAAACATGGTGGCCCCACTTAAAATCACGAATAAAATCCTTTACGCAGATCTACAGTCACCAGAAAAATCAACAGAGGAACATTAGAATCCGACAACTTGAAGAACAGCTCAAGTATCTCCCAGAAGAAAACCCTGAACATCATTCTGCATTCCAAGCCAGGCAGAATTATCGGCAAAAGGTGCCGTACTTAGATCGCGGCATACACAAATAAATCTTTCAGACGTCCCCACAAAATATTTTTTCTCTTTGGAAAAAAAATGCCAGGCAGTAAATTCCATCTCTGCTATCAGACTTCAAGATGACAGCATGACAGAGGATCCTAGCAAAATCACCTCTGAAATCATAAAATACTACAAGAATGCATACAGCACACTGCAGGAACATCCCACCATGCCATTCACGAAATACTGAAAGAAACAAAAAAAAATATCTTCAACAGATCGGGACCACTTAGAAAACAAAATCACGCTAGATGAACTGAAAACCGCATGCACATCTTTGCCAAAGAACAAATCTCCTGGCCTTGATGTTCTCACGTCAGAGTTCTTCCAAGTCTTCTGGAATCAACTCGGACCACTTCTCCTCAAAACACTGCAAGAAGCCTACATCAATGGCCTCCCACAATCCGTCACGACCTAAGTAGCACGATTGATACCAAAGAAGGGAGACCACACGGATATCCGAAACTGGCGTCCAATCTCCCTAATTAATACCGATTGCAAAATGATTTCCAAAGTTATAGCAAACCGAATAAAGCCGACACTGCTTGAAGTTATTGGCCAACATCAAACGTATTCTGTCCCAGGAAGATCAATACATGATAACCTCCATTTAATAAGAGATCTCATCCACATCTCAAACAGCCAACATGAAAACCTAGCACTCGTCAACCTTGATCAGGAGAAGGCTTTCGACAGGGTAGAGCACAAGTACCTTTATGAAGTTCTGAAGGCATTTGGCTATGGTCATCTCATCATTGAAACAGTGCAATTGCTTTACAGAGATGCACACTTCTGTTTAAAAATCAACAACAGGCTCACGCGTACTTTGTCATGCTCTCGAGGGATCAAGCAAGGATGTCCCCTCTCTAGTAAATTATACACACTGGCCATAGAACTCTTCTTAAAAAGAGTACACGACACCATCATCTCCAAACGAACCAGCATAATTGAGCCACATCAAAAAATTACCCTATCAGCATATGCCGATGACGTCACTGTAATAGTCCGAAATGAAGAAGAAATGACAGTAACCGAGGAAGCACACAGACTATATGCACAAGCCTCAGGGGCCAAATTAAATTCTGCAAAGCCCACGGGCTTGTGGTCAGACAGATGGAAGTCTAGAAATGATTCTCCGATCGAATGTACCTGGTCAAGCGAAGGACAAAGATACTTAGGTGTGCACCTTGGCAACACCAAAATATGTAACACACTGAACTGGACACAGCTGCACAACCGTTTCAAACAGGTGCTAGGTAAATGGAACAGCGTTCGTTCCATGTCTTTACTTAGAAGAAGAGTACTAATAGTTAACCAGATGGCTGCGAGTGTCATATGGCATACCCTCAAAGTACTCACACCTCCTGAAGAATTTCTCTACCACATTCAAAAGGAGATCAAACGTTTCCTCTGGAACAAAACTCACTGGACAACATACCCTCAACTCTGCAAGTCACTCAGCAAGGGAGTTCAAGGCCTGATTTCCCTTGAAAACAAGATTAGATCATTCAGGGTAATCCTCCTCCTAAAGACACTTCAATGCAATCACACTTATGTAACCACCTTTGATTACATCACAAAATATTCCACAAGAGGACTTACACTTTCCACAATCCTCCGAATGGCCAGTCCTGCACCATCTCCTTCTAAGCTACCTCATTTTTACAAAGATGCTCTACAGCAGTGGAAAAACACACGCCTTCATCACACACTTATAGGATCAACAGAGTCAGCAGCAGAAACATAACAAGTCCCACAACTGGCCAGCCTTTACTTTTTCCTACATGGAACTGGGCAGGAATAAGAGTCATAGGGAACCTCCTAACCCAGACCCTAAAGTGTAAAGCATTCACAAGCCTACCAATGAAGAACCCAAAAACTGAAAAACAATATAAACAGCTGCAAGCCTCCATTATAAAAGCCTATCTAGATATCGTTACACCTCAGGAAATCCGCATTCTTTCTAGAAACTGCTCCGGGCCGATATTTCATCTTGCACAATCTGAAGCCTCACTTCCAATTCTTCCCTCCAACTACAAGAAAATATACCACTTCCTCATGTCAGGGTCTCCATCCTCGCCCTTCTTATATTTATCCTTAACCCTCTCATCTACAAGGCTGCATATGCTACTCAGTTTTTAGTGGGATCTGCCATATAAATCAAAGTGTGCCAAACCAGATTCCGACATACAGTGGAGACTATGGCATAATATCTTGCCAACTCCTTCTAAGCTCTACAAATTTCAGATAAGAGAAACGGATCTGTGTCTATTCTGTGACGTTTCAGGTACCTTGGAACACACATATCTGACCTGTCCCGCAAACAAAGCGATGATCACCTGCGTCCTGAATACTGCCTCCAACACCTGTAACTACGCACACAGCCAAGAAGACTACTGGAATTTAGTCCACACAGAAGAAAACAGACAGAACATGCAATTTCATCTTCATCTGCGCTAAGGTCATCATCTACAGCTTCTACCTAAAACAGACAAGAAATAACCAGCACCCATCCATTACTGAAACTGCACAAACCCTCATGTATAACCTCCGCCGGAAACTAAAAAGCAGGCTTTTATTGGAACTTGAATACTTCAAAGAAACAAGAACTGTCGCGAAATTCATAGAGGAGTGGAATCCAACTGGTACCCTCTTCTGGACTGACGACGACAATGCGCTTCATCTGAAAGATAACTCAGACTAAAACTGAACTGTAAACTTTGATTTCATTTATTGCATTCTCTAATGTATACCCGAAAGGAAAATGTTTTTTTCTTTCTCTGTAATATATATATACTTATAATATGTAAATAGTTGTTGTTACCTACCATCTAATGTAAATTTTAAACAAGTTGAATAAAAAAAAAAATCTCTCTCTCTCTCTCTCTCTCTCTCTCTCTTTCTTTCTCCATCCTGAAAAGTCTTGGTTTATTGATAGCATGAGCTCTGCAGAAAATGAGTTCTCCATGAGCTCTCCAAAATAGGCCAATCTAGTCTTGCCTAATCCACTTGTTGAATACAAATTTAGGAATACAATGGATTAGAGAATTCATTGGTTCGTTTTATATAATTATGAAATAATAAAACATTGCAATTTCTTTATTAAGATGAGTTTTTTCTTTTTTTCATTAACAGGACAAAGGTTTGCTATGATGGAAATCAAAATAGTGCTTATTAACATCATTCGACACTTCAGAGTGCGTTCTCTGGATCAGCGTGACAAAATACCGATGAAAATGGAAATGGAACTTAACCCTTCAGTGCCAATTCGACTACAGTTTAGAAGAAGAAAAATTTCACTGAAAGAATAATGTTAAATAATTTGTGTGTGTGTGTGTGTGTGTGTGTTATGCATGTTACATAAGAATAACAGTTGCTATAAGAATAATTTTAACTATTCATGCTATTAATAGTTATTTTGACATGATGATGTATTTTATAAACACATATCAGTTGCTATAGGGAAATATTAAATATTTACATGAAAGTAAAAGATCATAATTTCTTACACTGTGAAACACAAAATATCTTTCCTCCTCTTTCTTTAGTGGGGAGGAGCATGATGACACTTCTATGTTGGAAAGTGATGCAGTCGCCCTACTCAGTCGTATAGGTACAGATAGATAGATACATAGTGAAATAAGTTTTATCCAGTATTAAAAATATTCGAACGTGAATAGAAGCAATATTTTTAATTTGCTGTTGAACACTGCTAGAACCAGGTAAAATAGAAAATGTGAAAAAAGAAATGGAAAGACTTGAAACAGACATTCTGGGCATTAGTGAGACGAGATGGGAGGGACAGGGTGATTTCTGAAGTGGAGAATTTCGGATAATATATTCAGGACAAAAGTAGGGCGAGTCAGGTGTTGCAATAATGCTTCATAATAAAGTTGGAAAGTTAATCACTACAATAATTAACTATAGTGACAGAATCATGGCGATAAGCATTCAAAATGAACCAAAATGAACCTCAATATTATAATGGTCTACATGCCAACATCACAACATAGCGATGAAGAAATAGAAGAAATTTATGAACAAATAGAAGAAATCTGGAGCAGCTTTAAAGACAGAGACAATACAATAATAATGGGAGATTGGAATGCTATAGTGGGAGAAGAGAGCAATGATAATGTTTCAGGAAGATTTGGCCTTGGACGTAGGAATTAAAGAGGAAAGCAATTAATAGAATTTTGCACACAAAAACAGTTAGTTATAGTAAATACGCTATTTCAAGCTCCAAAAAGAAGAAGATATACCTGGAAAGCACCTGGGGATTCAAAGAGATATCAAATAGATTATATATTGGTCAAGAAAGGATACAAAAACCAAATAAAAAAATTGCAAAAGCTATCCAGGTGCCGACATTAGTAGTGACCATAACCTTGTCTTAATGAAAACAAAACTGAAACATAGGAAAAAATCTAAAGATACAAACCAATAAGATGGAACCTTGAAAAATTAAAGAGTAAAGAAGTAAAGAGAGGATATCAAGAGGAAACTGATCATAACATTCCAGAAAACATAAATAGTCAGAATAATATTGAAAACTCTTTAATCATATGGAATATGATTAAAGAGTTAATTACAAATTCATCAAATCAATTATTGAAAAATGTAGAAAAAGAAAAAAGAAAACATTGGATAACAAATGAAATACTTGGCCTTATGCATGAAAGAAGAAAATATGAAAATGCTGTTAAAGAAGAAGATGTGGTCAAATACAAATATCTTAAAAATCAAATTACAAGAAGATGTAGACAAGCCAAAAAAGAATACCTGGAAGAATGTAGATGTAATAATGTGTAATAATATAGATGAATTATTTAAAAAAACATAGAGAAAGCTTATAAAGAAATTAACAAACTAACTTTCAAATTTAATAAGAACAGCAAAAACAATGCCATCAAAGATGAAAATGGAAAAATTACTAATCTAATCTGAGGATATATTAATGGAATAGAAGAATTATCTTGAAAATCTCTATAATGGCGACGAACTTGATGTTGATATCAGAATAGAAAATCAAAATGAAGATAATCTAGGACCCCCAATAATGTGAGAAGAATTTGTTAAAGCACTGTCTGAAATGAGTAATGGAAAAAGTCCAGGTGTGGACAATATTCCTATAGAACTGCTACAAAATCTAGATGATTAGACAAAAACCTTACTCTATCAATTAATAGCCCAAATCTATAATAGAGGAGAAATACCAAAGGCGTTTATGAAATCAACCATACCAATACCAAAAAAGAATAATGCAAAACAAATGCAGCCAATTTAGAACAATAGCTTTAATCCCACATGTTAGCAAAATTCTGCTAAAAATTATTCAAAATAGAATTTATTCAAAAATAGATTGTCTATTGGATGAAGACCAATTTGGATTCAGAAAGAATAAAGGAACAAGACAGGCAATACTCTGTTTAAGAACAATAACAGAGAGAAGATTAGACCTTAGTCAAAATACTTACATTTGCTTCCTTGATTTAGAGAAAGCGTTCGATAAAGTAAACCAGCAAATACTCCTAAATTGTCTAACTAATATTGGCATAGATTTGAGGGATAGGAAAATAATTTATCAAATTTAAAAAAATCAAAATGGACGGATAAAATCAACGATAAGGAGAAAATAATAAATATCAGGAGTGGAGTAAGACAAGGATGTATACTTTCACCACTTAATTTATATATCGAAAAGGCGATTCAGGAAACTAAAGATAAAATAAATAGTTGCATAAAGATAAATGGTGAGCAAGTCATGTGTATAAGATTTGCTGATGACATAGCCTTTGTAGCAGAAAACAGAAGAACGTTAAAAACAATGCTAGAATTACTAAATAATAACCTTGAAAAATATAAAATGAAAATCAACACAGATAAGACTAAAATCATTGTTACAGGCAAAATCCCTATCAATACAGGGCATATAGACATCAACGGGGAACAAATAAAACAAGTGAAAAGCTTTAAATATTTAGGAAGCCTAATAACAGAAGATGGCAGAACAATAGAAGACATAAGATCAAGAATAAACAACGCAAAAGCCCAATTCTCTAAGATGAAAAGCATTTTAATAGGAAACCTCAACCTACAATTGAAAAAAAAAATTAGTAAAGACATTGATATGGAGCATTGCACTGTATGGATGTGAAACCTGGATTCTAGGCAGAAAAGATGTAAGAAGATTGGAGGCTTTTGAAATGTGGTGCTGGCGTCGCATGAACAAAATAAAATGGACAGAAAAAAAAATCAAAAGAACAAGTCCTGAGAGAGATAAACGAAACAAGAACTCTAATAAAAATCGATCAAAATTAGAAGGGATAGGTGGTTTGGACATATACTTCGACATGATGGACTTGTGAAAAGAATAACTGAAAGCAAAATAGAGGGGAAAAGAAGAAGAGGCAGACCAAGGAAAAGCTTTCTTGACGAAGTCAAAGACAGCAAGGGTTTGAGGAGTGACCAGTAGGTTAAGAAGAAAGCCAATGACAGAGCGGAATGGAGGAAATTGCTGCTCAGCTACCAGTCCCAAAACTGATGCAACTGATGATGATGATGTTGAAACCTTCTCGTTTCTTTCTATTGATAGCAGCTGATTTCACAGAAATCATCAATTTGCCACGCTGTATAAGTATCAAATATTATTCTGAGTTTCTTTAGATATTGCTTGAATAAAATGCAAAGAATGATCAAATAAATGACAGGAATGCCCTTGAAAAACTGTTTTATGTAGATTTCTGGGTGAAAAAGTGAAATATCGCCAACAATATTATAAAATTAAGGAACACTCTATGCACTAATTACAGAGAATTAAAAACTTTGAGAGCAAAATTGTAACCGGACTTTTCGTATTAAATTGCCTTGGAAACGAATTGTTTTCAAGGAAAATTCGTTTTCCGGGGAAAAGCACATGAGTTAATTTCGAATGTCAGTTTAATTATCGATGGGGCGTACATAAGATTCACTCGATGGTCTAGTAGGAAATATTTGTTCGATGTACAAGTTCCCAGAGAAAAACCTACCTTTAGTTCTGATGCAGAAATGTTTCACGTGAATACTAATTCAAAATTAATAAGTCAGGTAGTTCGTTGAGATTTCAAATTTCTGATTCTTGAACATACACTGCACAATACCTCACTAAGTAGTAAAAAATTTCCGCCTCCGAGAAGAAATTAACTTTGTATAGAGCGAAATAAACACAGATTTAGAGACACTTAAATCGGTATTTTATATGAATTACCCATCCCATCTCTACAACCGGCTGAAAATCCATAGAATACATTAATACTCTTTTAAAAACTGAAATTCCTGCTCTGGAGACCAACATTTTCAAGCGCCTAAGTAGGGCTGATTGCGATGAAATTTGTCTTAAAATAGTTTTTCCCATACATTAACGCCTATGGGATGCAAACCCACAATTGCTCAAATCTGTGCTGCTCTGAAGACTAAGCGTGAACTTTTTTCAAGCCACTTCAATTCATCTACAAGCTAAACACATTAAAAACTATTCATACGTATTGTAAATAAAGCTTTCGTAGCTAAGTTCAGTAACGACGATCCTCTTATGGGTAAACCTCGGCTTGAATTTCGCCCAGTAGGTGAAATATCTTTATAATATAATCCATGATTCTGTTTTCGAGTTTGTAATTTTGGACTGTTGGCTGTATTTGGCTTTATCTTGTCTTAAATCTTGATTATTGTATGTTCTTTGATATAATCTTCTGAGTGAGTTAAGTTTTCTTAGGACTGTTAGTGCGTCATTCCACCAAAGTACTGATTTTCTTCAATCGATATTTAGCTTCTTGGTTTTTCTCAGTGTTTGTTGGTTGGGTTTTTTTTTCAGATCTAATGAAAGCGCAGAATCAAGGAAGTTTATGTAGGCTAGTGCATACCCAGATGACGAGGTTGTTGTCTAAGCTGAGCTGTTGTTTGCTGATCTCATTAAAGCGATGTTCTGAGATTAGGCATGAAAATTATCTCTTTAATGCTTTTACAAATATCTCTAGATTGGTTTTATTGATGAAGTACTTGATGTTAATGCGATGGTTTTTTTCGTGTATTCCGTTTAAAGTTTTGTTACTGATGATAAAACACAATATGCGATGATCAGAACAGCTTTCTCCTTTCTATATCCGGAAACTCGGGGTCAAATAGTATTGTTTGATATGGTCAGATCAATGAAGTTGCTTCCTCTGGTATTTTCAAATGATGGAGTATTACAGTAGTCGTTTAGTATGTGTAGGGAATTTGATGCTAAAAAATCTTCCAGATTTTTACCTCCTGATGTTTGTGTTGTCGTTAAGTCATAAAATCGAATGGCCGTTTTTATCTATTCCAAGAATTAGGCCGTGGCTGATGGTAAAATCCACGATGCTGCCCATATTTTGTAAGTCATGTTTTATGTCAGTGTGATAGTCGAGATACAAACTCGCAGCAAAAGTTTTAATTCTGAGGTACGTAATTTTGATAAGTACCGATTCCTCGTTGCTGTGCTGAGAAATTAATATTACTTGATGTCAGTGTTGACCACGAGTATTGCATTTCTCTTTCCTTCTGTTCCTTAGGAAAATATTTTATAATTAGTTGGAAATCCACATGTTTTGTTGTTGATGTTGGAGGAGTGTTCTTGTATTGATGATAGTCCTATATTTTTTTTCTATTTATGAGTTCTGTTAATTTATTTACAGCCTTGATAATGCGTTGAAGATTTATTTGAAGGCATGCCAGGGATGTAATGCTGTTTCTGCTAACTTTATTATTGCTTACAATAGTCTATGTTTTGATTTTTGAGCTGACTATAGTAGTTGTATGTCGGGCAACCTTTGCTTAGTGCCATGTGTTTGCAGTCGGTTTTGGTTTTGGCATTGTTTGTCGTTATGTTCCATCGAGTCGTTTTCGACTCCTTGTGATTCCATGAACATACACTCTCCACTCAGATCTGTCCCTGGCCATATCTTTCAGAATTTCAGAAATCGGGAGCATTCCAGTTGCTTCTTTAACTCCATCCACCCATCTAATTCTTGGTCTTCCTCTTCTCCTACTACCATCAAATTTAGCAAGCATCAACATCTTCTCCTGACTGTCATTTGCTCGCATAATATGTCAAACGTATGAAACTTTTTGCTTGATGATCATCGCTTCGAGAGAGCAATCTGGCTTTATTCTGTCTATCACTGATTTATTGGTTTGCTTTTGCAGTCCATAGTATTCTTAGTAAGCGTCTCCAAGCCCATAATTCAGCATCTACAATATTTTCCTTCACTCTTTCTCAAGGTCCAACTTTTCCATCCATACAGTACCACAGAGAATACCATTGCTTTCACGATTCTGATTTTTGTGCGAGGGTAATATCTCTATCTTTAAAGATCTTGCTTAAATTTGTCGTTGCTTTCTTTCCGATAATCTTCTTCTTACTTCTTCAGTACAATACCTATCTTTATTAATTCGGGATCCTAGGAGCACAAAATTATTAACTACTTCCATTTTCTCCCCATCTACTTCAAAATTATTAAGTTTACATATTGCCATAACTTTTTTCTTTTTAAGGTTAAGTTTAAGGCCATATTTAGCATCTTCTTCTTTACCTTTCATAATAAGTTCCTCCAAATCTTCTCTGCATTCTGCTAGCAAGGCATGACAAATCTTTGCACTCTTCTAGGTTTTGGCATGCTTGATATGATTTCGGCAATTTATGCAGTTCACCTCGGACTTGTTTTGGACACTTACTGAATTTATGTTCTTTAGGGAAGAATGGACATGTGTTTTTTCCCCTGCAGTCTCGTGTATGATGGTGCAATTTATTGCAGTTAAAGCACCTCAGGACATTTACATAGTCTGCACAATGGCAAATTCTCGACAGCATTTTGCATCGGTTTTCAGCAATTTGATCCTCACCGTTGTATCGACTTCAATAATTAAGTTTCTCTTATTCATTTATTTATTTGTCATGATGAATTTCTGTGTCATCTTTGTATCGCTACTGAAGCGTTCTGTGTTATGCATGTGGACTGAGTCAATTGCATTGTTCGTATCGATTTCACTGAGAATAATTAGCCTTGGAAAATATTTCTTACTGGAATTTCCTAGTAACGTGTCTTTGCATTCCTTAGTGATTGCGTACCATGTCTATCTCCATCTCTTCTTTGGATTCAATTAACACTCCTCCATTATTAATACTTTTCATTTTTGTGGTTTCTATTTTGATTTTCCTCGGATCCATTTTTAATTTAATGATTTTTTGGTTACTTCGCTGTTTAGTTGAACTATCGGTTTCACTATTAATTTATAGTGTGGATTGTTTTCAGATTCATCTCGGTTTTTAGCTTTGTTTTTAACGACTTGCGAGTATATCCGAGTAAGCTGAGCTAAGAGTTAACCTGTTCCCAGTTGTTTATAACAGTCTGAAGTTCTATTGATACTTTTTTCATTTGCCATTTTATTGCTTCTTTAGTTCGCCTACTGCAGTTAGTATGTACTTAAATCGTTTCTTAAATTACCGCTTACTTTGGCCACGATGCCCAGTACATCGAGGGCTTTTTCGATCTCTAATTCGTCCCATGCCGCCATCTTAATGTTACTCAAAGTTGTGGGGTTATAACGTTCCTATTGAACTGCTACGTTTTCCAGCGTACAAAGTTTAAGAAAATGTGCATACTGTTTTCCTGTGTCTAGAAGTGACTCTTCCATTGAATTTGGTTTCAGAAGGTTGTTTCTTATGACCTTTGTGCCTCTCAGTGTAGCAGTTGGAAGGGGCGGTGCTAACCCTTGCTGTAGCAGCTAACACTCTTAAGAGCAGGTAGTTGTCTTTGAGGGTATCTGAACAATATATACAGCCTGACCAGCAATATTCACTCATACGCGCTTAGAACTGCTACTGCTATTGGGATATTTTCTAGTGCTCTATCTAACTACTGAGTTACTCACTGTTAGATAGAGCACTAGAAAATATCCCAATGTCTTTTGCGTCGCCTGTTGTCAACGAAAGAATCTCCCTTTGCTACATCAGGATTCAATGACTGGACAGCGATCTTGTTATTGGACATGAAAATGGAGAACATCGCAAGTACATAACAACATATTTGATTCAGCATAAAGAAATCGGATGTATAGATTCATTATTAATCAAACATCATCGCTCAGAACAGGAGTACTGGCATAAAATGTTGACACGTGTGGATTCTGTGATTCGGTTTCTTCCCTGCAGAGGTCTGACATTTCGTGGAGAGAATCAAACTATTGGGTAAAGCCTATAAATCTGTAGTCTTAATTGTATTGACCTTTTATATTTTATTCCCGTAGGTGGGTGGGTTTGGGGGGGGGGAGGTCCAGTGCATTACTTTGTCCGGGTCCTACAATACTGTTAAGATGGTATTGGGTTGGTGTTTTCCGGCGAGCTTCTATAAGGGCCGTATCTGTGAACGATTTTATCTGGAATATGAGCGGTTCTGCTCTGTGGTAGGTAGAGCCTGTCATCGGGTAGAACCACCGCTCAGTTAAATGATCCATCGGATCACTCAACTAGTTGAGTTTAGAGTGATCTGAGTAGATTGCCTAGATTGTAGAGCAGACCCTTTATTATATAGCGGTCTCTTAAGGTGCCTTGAGGGAGAAGTTGTGCATCTGGGAATTTGGGTCCGTTGGAGTAGCCTGTGTTATGGGTGCTTCGGAGGATGCTATTCCCTGGACTTGTCAGTGAAAGGATGCCCTGTCTCTGAGTAGAGTCACCGCTGAGTTAAATGATCCTCCAGGTGACTGATTGTTGGGCTATCTGAGGGATCGCACGACTTTTCGAGGATCTCGCCTCACATAAACAAGTATGAGAGCTTTGAGCATCCGGGGATTTGGGCCCGTTGGTTCGAACTCTATCGAGATTGCCTCTTTTCACTGGAATATGAGCGGCTTTGTTCGGTAATATGGTGCGCCTGTCACTGAGCAGTGCCACCGCTAAGTTAAGTGGTCCTTCAGGTCGCTCATTGTTTGGCGATCTGAGATATTTACCGAGTTTTTGGAGACCTCTCCGCACATAAACAGGATGGAGCTATTGAGCATCTAAGGATATGGGTCATTTGGAGTGGGCTGTATTAGGGCTGCCTCGGCTGATGCTTTTCCAGGGAATAAAGCGTTCTGCTCAGTGGTAGGGTAATCCATTGTTGGGTGATCTGGAGGATCTCCTGAGTTTTTGGAGATCTCCCCGCACATAAACAAGCCTTGAGAGTGGTGCTGAGTATCTGGAAATCTGGGTCCGTTGGGGTGGATTCTATTGAGGTTGCCTCCGCGGATGCTTTCCCTGGAATATGAGCGATTCTTTTCAGTGACAGGCTCATCCTACCACTGAGCAGAGCCACTACTGAGTTAAATGGTCCTTCAGATAGTTCATTGTTTGGTGAGGGATTGCCCGAATTTTTGGAGACCAGTGAAACCTTAAATAAATGCTCTAATAAAAGAAGAACATGCAGGCGCTTGGATAGCGGTCGTGTTATTTAAAGTAGTGCAGACTAACTTTCATATGAAAGTCAAACTTTCATACGTTTCTAGAAACATTCTACTTTGAAATAATATTGGATCTTTAATATCCACTTTTTTATCTACTAAAAATTTAATTTTTCTTTTGGATTTGTTTTTTCGATCACGCTTCTATGCAAGTTTGTTCACTTGTAAAAAATAAACATAGAAAAGTATTTGCTATACGTTTATTGATAAACTTTAAATTCATAACATTGCCGAATCTGTTAAATTTCATATAGTATGCTTCATATATACGAATTCTTAAAAACGCTAGAAAAAATCTTGATTGACTCGAATAGCAATATTCTTGTCCTTATAGCACCTATTCTATTGTGCATAAAGCTGGTATTTCATAATACGCAATTAGCCTGTACTCTCCTTTATAAGCGACTAACATATATGCTACAATATTGAAACTGGCATACAATCATCCTGCTTGAAAAACCAATTGAAGATGAACAGCAAATATTCTCTTCCAGTCTCTCAAAAACCATGCGGAATTTTGTCATGAAATGATTTCTTCTCCACTTCAAGGAGGACCAGATAAGCAGTAACCAGTATTATTGATTTACCCCACTTTTAAATATTCAATACTGCACACTTTTAGGAACACACACACACCCTGGAAAGTTTGAAGAAACGCATATCTTGTGCTCATAACATTTCAAGGGAAGTTCACTGTGTCTTACACAAATTTATAAATCTAAAGGGAATTTAACAAGAACTTTTCCAAGTTAAATATTTTATCTATGATATTTCTACTAGCTTTTTTGTTCCGTGGAGAAGAGGAGAAATCACCACCTTAGAACACTGGGTACTGCTGACACAATGTGTTTCTGTTTTGTGCTGGGGAAACTTCTGTGCAGTTTGTGCATAATCGATATAAGAAGCAATCGAAAGAGAGATACTCAGTGTTTGCTACGATGCAAACTTGGATAGAATAGTAGCAGTAGTTAATCAAGGCGATGTGGAGATCTTGTGGAATAATTTCAATAGACTGTCAGTATGGGCAAAAGATAATGGATTCCAATTTAATGTATAGATATATGAAAAACTAGGCATTTTAGAATAAAAAGAAAATACGCTGTTTGCTAGACTGGTGGATCTGTGCTCCAGAAAAGAGGTGAAAGTATGGATTTGGGAGTGGTAGTAGATAGAGAGTTGACGTTTATAGGGCATATTGTTTAAAGTGTCAGTATAGCTCATAGGATTACTTGGCTATCAAATAACATACTAACACATTAATACGTCCACACCTGGATTACTGTGCCCATCTCCTGGGGATGGGGAAGTAGGAAAGAGAATCTCGAGGCAGTGACCAAGATGGTGAGTAGTCTCTGCAGTGCTTCCTGTCGGAGTGGTTCAGAGCTATAGGTTGCAGAAGTTAAGTGACTGGAGAAAAGAGGAGAGTATGGTGCAAAACATTAAGTTACTTAAAGGGTTTCATAGGTTTGATGGAGAGGGAAACGTTTCAGAAGTTCGCTACATTGAAACTTGGGTAAGAGTGTGGCTAGTAAAAATGTGAGGACTAGATTCTATGCTTCGAGAATGGTGAAAGAATGAATGGAAAGGATTGCCAGAGACAGATGTGCTCACTTTGTCTGTTAATAGGTTCAAAGAGAGGAATGGTAGATGTTGTGTTGATAGTACGAGTCTCTCACTATGAGTCTTCCGACTCCATGGAAATACCCGTCCAATCATCAAAACAATAATAATAATATATTTGCGTACTCAATTCAAAAGAAGTTGTCTTCTTTTTAACGGATAGTTTGAACTATGTATAAAATAAAATTTTGCTGGTAGGTAGTGCCTTCCTCCAGGCACAACATAATACAAAATATGAGCTGTGTGCAATTTGGCCGGTCTTCTGCGTGCCCTTATCTCCATACCACAAGATAGAACTTTTAAACTGAGCCAGCGTCTAGGTCAAAAGGAATCAAGACCAATGACCGTTGGTGTTATTAACAGCGAGTCTTGATGTGCTCTGCAAAGTGATATCAGTCCTCCTGTGATCTGCAGAGAACTAGGAATGTATTATCACCAATCTAATTCAGTTAAAAGGACACTTATGGTGGAAGTAATGTGATGGATTCAATGGACATCTCGTTGGATACACGCCATGATGCGTATGTGCTTCCTAGCGGAATCATGAATGATGCAACTTAGGGAGATGAGGTCTTGAATCTCTGTGTTCGTTCGTAGGTCGGTACGATTGGGAGGACATTTAACCAAAGCATAACATTAATCTTCCTCATAAAGCGAAGCTTTGGAACAATATCTTCTAGTAGAGACTATAGTATGTTCGGACGAGGTCTTCTGTGCTTAATCCATTGAGGGCATCTTGTATTCTCTAGGCCAGGGGTCGGGAACCTTTTTGAACCAAAGAGCCATTCCACCAATAAAATTAATTGAAACAAAATTTTGGGAGGCGAAACTTCAATTCGATTTTTCCTGGTGACTCAAAGTTGCAGTTAGTTCAAACTTAGATAAATTTGTTTTTAATTCAGTACTTCCAGATATCAAACATCACTTTTATGTTTGCATATAAATTTTTTATATGTTCAATAAATAAAACAACATTATGTTTGATTACGTTTTTAATCACAAACATATTTAAGTAAGTATAATATTGCAAAAAAAGTCCGAATTTGTATTGCAAAAAGAATTAGTCCGAACAAAAATACAATATTATATATTTTAATTGATATTTGAATTTTTAATTTAAAATTCACTAATGAGACTTTTGATTTTGCATCTTCTCAGCCAATTTACTTAAATCTGGATTGTATGGCGTGCACTTTAATAGTAATTCGGCTCTCAAATTTTCATCAGTCAATTTGTTCCTATCCTTATTTTTAATGTAATTCATTGAAGAGAAAAACTGTTCGCAATTGTACGTTAAACTGAAAAGAGTCAAAACCTCAAAGGAAAGTCGTCTGTCATTTGAATAATTAGTTGGGAAAGAATTCCAACATTTAAATATAATTTTCTGTGGTGTTTCTTCCACAGTTTCCTCATTTTCTTCAATTTATGCTACCATTTCCTGAAGTTTTTGTACCCAAATGTTTTATTCTGAATTTCCAGAAGTTCCATTTGCAGTTCTGCAATTGATATTCCGGGAAAAGCTTCAATATCTATTAATTTTAAATTGCAATTTAACGGATGTCATATAAATTTCATCACCTCCTGATGTTTTTTTAAAATCCTGAAATCTTCTTGTAAATGAATCTAAAATTAGAGTAATCATTTCAGCGAATATTTCGCAATCAACTTTTTCTTGATTTAAATTTAATCTATAATTTTTATATTTTCAAAATATATAATTTTTCCTCAGTAACATCCTCGAAAAACACTCTTAGTTTCTGTTCAAAGGTAAGGGCTTCCTCTAGTAATTGTAACGCTGTGTTTCCCTTCCCTTGCAACTTCAAATTTAGCTTATTAAAATGTTCTGTCTTATCAAGCAAAAAACAAAACGTTTGTGTCCATTCGGGATTACTGAGAAGTTCTACATGATTTGCATTATAATTTTTAATGGTTAAGAAAACTATTACTTCTCTTAAGCACTGGAAATACGTTTTAATGCTTTTCCTCTTGATAACCATCGTACAGATGTAAATGTCACTAAATCTTTCTATCTATGTTTACCGGGCATCTACAGATGCCGTATGGTCACTCCGATGCTCCGTGATGTGCCACACCAGGCCTCGCCATGTAGTCCTGTTGTTTGCTTTTCTGGCGGCCACAACTCTCTGAAGATCAGTCACTCCACACACACTATCCCTCCATCTGATTGATGGTCTACCCCTTACTCTTTTTCCAGGAACTTTACCTTCTATTACTTTCCTGAGAAGTCCCCCCTCCATCCTTTCTGTGTGTCCAAAATATTTTAACTTTATTCTGTCAATATCCTTAAGGAGCCTTAAAGTTCTACTGATCTTTAACTTTTCTAACACCCATTCATTTGTACGCCTTTAAGTATATGATAACCTCAACAGCCTTCTGTAATACCACATCTCAAAAGCAGATATCCGTTTCTTATCTGACTTCTTTAGGGACCAAGTCTCACATCTATAAGTCGCTGTTAGAAAAACAACTGCATCCAAAATCCTCAACTTTGTTCCCATAGATCCATCCTTCAAGATTTTAGACCCGTCTCTGTTTTAGCCATTCCTAACCTTCTTTTGACATCTTCTGAACAGCAATTCTTCACATTAATAATGGATCCCAGATACTTAAACTTGCTGACTTCCTCAATTCTTTCTCCATTAAGGCACACTTCTTTCTCGAGAGCTTCTCTATTTTTATTTCCTTTGAGAATCGTAATCTTTGTCTTGCTAGGATTGAGTTGACGTCGTCTGTTATTACTGTTCTTGTTAACTTTGTCAAGAATTAGTCCTAGTTCTTCCATGTCATTACAAAGGAGTACTGTGTCATCAGCATACCTCAGATTACTGATCAATCTACCTCCTATCCAATTCCTGTCCTGAGCTCATCCAGTGCTTCAAGCATGATGTACTCCTCATATATACTAAACAAGTGAGGAGATAGCAGGCATTGTTTACTTGAAAGAAAGTTGTCAGTTGTTCATGTCATAAAATTTCATGCGTAACACATGTCACATGCATAGTATCTAGCGCCACGAACAGGCCGTATTAAAAAACAATATTTAGTTGTTTGTATTAATTACGTATCTTTTAATTCAATATTAAAGAGCCGCACTTTGTTCAGCCAAGAGCCGTATGCGGCTCCAGAGCTACCGGTTCCCGACCCATGATCTAGGCAGACGTGCTACTCTCAACGCCCCCCCCCCGACCCCACCAATGCCTGAAAAGACCCAGAAGAGCTTTGAAGAGGAGTAATTTTTTTTCCAACTGAGTTCCTGGACACTTTTTCAAACAGCCTGACACATCGTTATGATTGTGTTGTTGTAAGAGATGATTACAGTCCTTATTGCAGCACTTTCTTAATTTCAGTTTGATACCTTGGTTTTGACCGTTGTATTTCATGTATCCAGTTGTTATTGGTTTAAACTATTGACAATTTTTGTGCGTGTTTCTTTCAAATGTTCTGTCGTACTGATTTTCAACAAATTGCATAACAATTCATCATAGAGTTTCTAAGTTATCGTCATAGCCACACTTACCTGTATGATTGTCTTTCATGATTGAGTCACTACATGTGACTTATGGTTCAGGATCTAATTTACATGACTACCATAAAGGGTATACACAGCCTGCAATCTAATCATTAGCTTGGCATTATTAACTGCTCGCTGCTACATCTGGTCTTTCTCCATGCACGAGCAGCACTCGAAAGCAGCATTATGGGCAGCACGACCCAAATTCTCTAGACACGTGTCAATCGATTTCTGTCTCTTGTACTATCTAGCGGTCGACCCGCAGAAATCGTTTTAAAAACTGTAAGCGGAAAACGAAGGCCTGGTACCATAATTTATTAATAAATGTGTATTGGGTATATCCGGCAAAGCTATGTACGCATATGAGAAGAAAGGGGATATATAGTAGGTACCTGCTCTGCAGACGAACTATTGCGATAGTCAATTCATGCATCAAATAAGTAGAGGTCAGTGTTTTACTTAGAGATGAATGTCGTATCCAAGAAGCGTGATTAACTTTCCCTTTGGCATGACAGTAATTATTGCCTGGAGGATAAAATAACCTCGAAATAAGCCATATTATATGAGAGGGTGACCTTTTGTGGAATAGGCTGTGTATAGAATATTTATTTCCTCTTAATGACTGAAATGTTAAAAGAACAAGCCAAATAGAGATTAATTGAAGTTTCTCAAGTTTAACTTTTGTTTTTCCTCTCAGACTTCCTTAATCTTCGTATAAACGTGACAGTTTCTAGAGGTCGATATTATATAAAGATATAAATGAATATATAGATAAACAGATTAAAAAAGTGGATTACCTTCATGCAGCAACTAACAGGAAAAAAAGCACTGCTTTGTCTCAAAACGTAAGATATCTGTAAGCAGTAAAACGACTAATTTATAAACACAACTTGCTGTTGGAATAAAGTAACTTTTTATAATCGTGTGCTTAAAAAGTCTGTTGATACTATTTGTGCATTCATATTGACGTCATTAATGTTATTCTCCATAGCAAACAGCGACTTTGAGCATGCATAACTAATGAGCACTCAGAAAATAGATCATGTGACAAACTCATTGGTTGTGATGCTTCATTTATTGAGGTCTATGTGAAGCATCACATACGGATGAAAATTGTCTCCATCGTTTCTTTTGAAAAAGTTTCGAAGATGACTTCATACAATTTTATACTTTGCTTCGTCATTGCAGTGCTCACTTGCATGACTCCTTGTAAAGTTAATCAGAATTCGACAGTGGCTACATATTCTGTCAAGGATCTAAGGACCTAGTGGATCTTTTTTTGTTTTGTTTGGCAACTTGGATATATATTTTTCCTTCTGTCGTCAAAGGCAGAAAGTTCCTTTCACTGTTCGTAAGTACTAAATTTGCATTTTAATTTACGCGTATTAATTTCTGTTCATGCTATTGATTCAATTAACGTAAGGAGGTCTTCCGTCGATATTTATTTAGTAATCTCATTCTGTAAATTAAGATTGTCACAAATGCTTAAATTTATTTAGATAACGCAAATAATGTACAACCCAAAAGGAGATATTCTATATTATCGGCATTATCTACATCTTGCACATCTTAAACTTGCAAAGAGAACATTTCTCTCTTAAAATATTAAAATAGGAAGAAAGTGAAAGAAAATTTACCATATAAACTGAAAATAGATGCGACATAATTTAGTGTCCAAAAGTTATGGACAAAAATATTTATGTAAAATGCTCCATGTGAACGCAATTCAGGACTACAGCTAAATGTGGAAATAAATTTATTGCCTGCATACCATTAAATTATATCAAAGAGAAAATGTATCATGTATTTTAAAAAAAAAGTATATTGCGCTACGTTCTGGGAAAAGATAACAAATTTACTATGGACGAAGTTAATTCATTAATGTACAGTGCTTACATAAAACTAAGTAGGGAGACATTTCAGTGCAGAGTATGTCCATTCTGAATTACCATGCAGCTCTTACAACGTCGTACTATGCATATCCCCCCAGTAATTTAGGTGTTCAAACAAAGCGGCCCACACCTCCTTCAGAGTAACATTCTGTTGATGAATTTCTATCACTAATGCGTCTCGTTGTTGCGACTAAACGTGTTCTTTGGGGTAGAGATCTGAGGAGATTTCTGATCACTCAATTCGATTAATATCGTCTATCTCCGGAAATATTCTTACTGCTCATGTACGAAGTGGTGTGACAGTGTAATGCACAAAAATGAATTCTTTGGCACTACAGCGCTGCGTAAATATCGAACCTGACGTTGAAGAACTTCGTTGCAATGTCATTCACCAGTTATAGTCCCTGTTACCATCACTTCAAGCTCGGTGCGTCCATTAAGCATAATGCTTCCTCATATCCTGACCCCATGACTGCAGTATCTATCTTTTTCAAGAACATTCTCGCGATGGTAAGCAGTATCAAATTCACTCGAGACAACCAGTCACCTAGAATCTGAAAAATAGATCATTAGTCCATTGGTGTCTTGTTCATTTTTATGGATATAATACCATTGAAATCGTTCTTTACGATAACCTGTGGTTAAAGCAACACAGGCTACGCTCCTTTTGACGAATAGGCCTACATGACGTTTTGCCACATCGTCGAGATATCCGCGTACCAGCACTTTAATGAAACCAATTTGCAAGTTAAACTGCGTGGTGTATCGATTACGTTTTGTTTTTATAACCAATAATTTGTATTTATTCTCCGCAATAGAGTGATGGCGACCTCTTACCATACTTCCAGAACATATTCCATTGTTGTGAAACGCTGCTGAGACCCTAAATACAACATTCTGTGAGATTTCAAACACTCTGGCAATGTTCCTAATTCTGCGGTCTTATTCAAGATTTCGAATAATTTTTCTTCTCATTAAATCATCTAGATGATGTCTTTGAGATATTATAAGACATCCGAGATTGCGACTTTATTCCTTCACGAAAAGAGCTTCCTTCAAACACAATTCATACTTTGGGCAGCCTTTTGCATTTTATCCTGTTGAGTGATACTTCGTGACCCCTTTGCGCCCGATACCAAAATTTGAATGTGTACCCGCTTTCTACTCGAAATGTTGAGTTATACAAATTGCCACAAGCTGATTCGTCTGAATTTACGGTTTTAGTCTTCAGAAATATTCTTCATTCTTTGGTTTTGGACACTGGTGTATTTAATCAGTTACAAATTATTGAAAGTCTTCATAGCAGTTCAATCCTATATTATCCATCTGCGATAGAACTATTATACTTTCGATGGTGTCTTACCGTGGCTCCAGCATTCTTTATATCTTTCATAACATATGAAAGAATGCTTGAGCTACTAGCAAATATACCATTTTTTAATCATTATTAAGAGATCATATCAGAAAAGATAATACCCTATATAATAAATGTTCTTGTTTATCTATAAATTTTAAACTGTCTTCCTTCATAGAATCCTTTGTTCCATGGTGGCGGGAAGGATACTATAAACGATGATCATTGTTAACATCACCAATTTCCTGAAATTTCCTGCGAAACGTGTGTACAAGATCCAAAGTTCCATCTTAATATCTACATTTTTATTATAATCATATCATTGATTATATCTGTTCACAGCACCATTTCTTCAAACTTTTCATTTCTCTGATAATAAACAACGTGACTTAGATCACGTTGTTTATTATAGCATAGCTCTCAAGGCTAACTTGAAAATTATCATGCATACTTCCAGTTTAAATTTTTCGTTTTGTTTTTCATATACCATAAACATTTATTCCTTTGAATCTCCCGGACAACAGCTTGTGGCAGTTTTATTTACATTATTTTCACGTTCAATACTTAACTTGCAATCTTCCCTTAACATTGCACGTAATAGATGACATATTTGACTCTTTCCATTGGTTCTCCATTCAGGATGCAGCTCGCGTTTTCAGTATTTTGCTCTATTTTCATAAATGTTATTTTTTATTACTATTATTCGTACCAACTTATTCTAGCATTATTCGATTTTGGTAGAGAATCCCGAAGTTTTGTACTGGTTTCGATTAAACGTATAAAATTATTTTCATAAACAGGCGAGATGAATTTCTCCAGCTGTGACATCCCGCCAAATGCCACTTCTTCGTAATTTTATCCATATTGACGAATAAGAGTGAAGATAGTGTGTATGCTCGTATTACACCTTATTTTAGAACAAACTATCTTCCTGCATCTCCTTCAATTCCAACTCCTGACTCACAGCTTAATTGTATAAAACATATGGCTAGAATACAACTCCCACTTTACACCAATAACGGTTCAGAAACGTGCAGCCTAATGCTTCTCGTCTTGTCATATCCCATCTCCAAATATATGTATTCTTGTTGATGTCTCAACTTTTCTCTTAAGGGAAAAGCCAATGGAACAGACAACGTACTAAGTGTGTGTGTGTGTGTATGTGTTATTATTTATTTATTTCGATATGCATAATAATCTTTCGCTAGCCATTAAGAAAAAAAGTTATAGTTTTGTTCCCTCACCTTTTTACATACTTAGACGCAAACCGGCTTCTTTCATTTTATTTTTGAAATAAAAATGATATACACGGATCTTTGAATTGATATCCTTATATGCGTTCTGTTACTTTTATTAAGGAAGTTTATCTTTCATTAATATGCTTGCATATCATTTCAATATTGCATACAATCATGCAGAGTATAATGAAAACATTTTCTCCCTAGTTTTTCATTTTTTTTTTGTCCCACTTGTTTTTTTAAGAATTTTTACCATCTCTCTTTGAGGCAATCTATATCATCTTCAGTGGAAAATATCTGCTAACTGTACTTGCATTATAAAGATAATTTCAACTGAGTTATCTAAATCATGAATATATAGACATGCCTCCGAATACTCCAAGTAGGAGTTTCAAAATTAAATTTGAATGATAATTTTTTGAAAAATTTTTAGTCTGTGTTTCATTTTAAATTATTGTTTGTTAGAACTGATTATCTTAAATACACAAGAATATTTTGCTAATTTATCAACAACTGTTCTTATTTCAGAGATATTTCCCAGTTAATAACAGGACTGAGTGCAAATTTCGAAAGCAACGGTATCACGAAAGTATGGGTCGGCTGGAGTCCATTCGTTATTTTCTGCAAACCTGAAAGCATTAAGGTAATAAATTTTGTTTCTCTTACATTTAGAATTCGTGAAAAAAATTGCATAACGCGATTTTCTGGATTTGTAAGATCGCTCCTCATTCATATATCACAGAATATCAGTGAAGTATCACATAATATAATAGACGCACATTACATGGTTATAAAAAGCATCACATAGAGTTTATCTAAAAGTTGTTTTATTTATGTTTGTTTACGTACACAAAGGAAATTAAACCAGAATAAAGACGCTAACAGAGAGATTGATACAAATTAAATACAATCCTTCCAAAATAATAATGAGTTAAAATGTCAGGAATATTATGAGTTCATTTTTTCGTTTATTTATGTTTCGTTTATTAAATATGGTTACTAATGTAAGTAATCGTATTTAAATAATGATTATCACCCACACAAATTTGTAATCTTACAGTTCATTAGCATTAGAGCTGGGTTAAGAATTTTCTTTTCCTGTTTCTTTTTTTGTTGTTGTTGTTGTTAACTTTTTTTTTTCTTTGACCTAAATCGAAAACCGTGCTCTAAACATTCGACACAAAAATTAACCTGGCATAACGATCGTACCTTGACAAATACTCAAATCACTATTCAACATGAGATTCACCTTCATGGAATAACTCTAACCTCAAATCTCTATTAGCAAAAAAATATTACAAATGTTGCATCTTTTGCATCCAAAATAATTAGACTTTCTCTTTCGCTTGAGCCGTTGCTTTAACTCCAAACAGCTCTTAACCCTATACAAATCACAAATCTGCCAAACCATTGAATTCCTGCTCTCACATCTAGGGTGGTACATCTGAGAGTTCCCTAAAAATTCAGTTTTAGTGAATACTTATGGTTTCATTGACAACCCTTCTCTCACGAACACACTGTACTCACTTTTGCATCATTTTGTATCGTTCAGTCTCTGCAGTCTGTATTTCCAGAAATACTGCTGTGGCCACTGTTCATCAGAATTGGCATTAATAATTCCTCCAACCCTCAAAAATCCATCCAAACACGAGCAGCAACTAACCAACACCTTCAGTCAATCAATACAGCTCAGCTACAAACCCACAGAACAAATTTATTTTATTTTTCATTCAACCCATCCGTTGCTGCATTCTGGAACAGCCGATCCCACAACATGTGTTTCCCAAGGAATACAATTCATTGCTTTTTAAAGTGCCTTATTGCCCATTCTTGTTAACAGTGTACACTAGTACCATGAATGGGCAATCATGTAAAAAATTCTAATTCTTATGAATATGATGACAGCGATTAGTTTATGATTATTATTTTGTTTTATTAATTTATTTAACTGTAATCAGAAAGTATTTGCTTCTCTAAAAATTACGGTTATTAATTCTTCTTATATTATATTATATTATATTATTCCAAAAAGGCCGTCGTTTCGGGGTTGGGTTATTTGGAATTGCTTTCAAGACATTGAGACCAGCGCAATTACGTTTGCAAGAGGAATTATTATAATTTTTTAGAAAACACTTTATAACATCTGGGAAAAAACATATAACTTGTCTTGAAAATGGCCTTGAAAAGATCCATTGGGATCTATGACACTAAGATACTCAACTACATATTTGCTGTGCAATTGCTATAGCACTGTTATGCTACATCACAATCAATTTTTTCCCGTTCATCTTATTCTACGATAATCTGTGATTTTGAGTCATGATTTTTAAAACAGCAGACTGGTTTCTCAAATGATAAGATATCCTGGGTAATCACTGAAAAATAATCCACATAGATTGTCTGAGAGGGATAACTGTGGTCCTACGACATTCTGTCAGGAATGAGATTCTCATAAGAAGGCTTACACGTACAAACAGCACTTTCTGTGTGCAGCAATTCGCTCAAGTATTTAATAAAGGCTGTTCCCTACCTGCATCTCACCGAACTATGCGCAGGAAATTGAAGAGGATCGGTATTGGCAGTCGCATGATTATATGGGAACTATTGATTTCTGTGAAGAGAAAGTTTCTAATTAATAATTCTAGTTTCTAATGTAAACAGTCGAAAACTTAGGAGCTGAGAGAACTTGTTTCCTCTTGCTAATACATGTACTACGTACAATAAGAAAAACTGTGTTCTCGCACAGGACATTCAGTTCTTGTTATAAAACTATAAAATTCAAAATCAGAGTGTGAACAGTGTCTTTGGTTTCTTGGACGGAGAGGTGAAAGCCACATACGCAAAATGGGGGAAAGCAGAAACTGTTTAGGAACAGAATTTATATTTACAGGAGAAGCGAAAGTTGAGAAGTAAAGTGATTCAGTCAATTTCTTTTTCTTTTAAGATAGAACTGTTACAACTGAAAAAATGCACGCTGGTCTGAATTGCTTTGAAACCCGTGTTCGACATGTCTGTCGTTAATTGATTTTCTTTCTTTCTTTCTTAATCTTTCCCTCTTTTAGCTTTACAGTGTCGAGTATTTCCTATTCCTTATAACATCAACCGTTATACGAGCATAAATTGGTTAGCCTTATGCCTTCCGGTGTATCGTATGTCTGTAGAGGCGTTGAGTTGTCAAGGCCGTTTGCGAAATGAAAACCCCACATAAACTGGGGAGAAAAACCCTGCAGTCCACGCCCAAACTGGGTAACTTGGCTAAGTCTAAGAAAGATCCTAAGCTCCTCAACTCAGCAACATTGAACCCAGGACTCCCAACCATACGGTTGCGAAACACATAGCCACTCGGCTAACCGCGCAGGCAACTGATTTTATATATACAATATATTCATTCCTGACTGCCTCTTTTTGCACACCTGAAATGCAGAGTTTCTGGAAGGAAGTATCTGCTAACTCCAAACATTTCGAGATAATGTACCTTCGGTTAGAACATACAATTCGAATCCAATTCTTTCCAGTCGAAGAGTAAAATTTTGTACCATACTTTTGAACGTAAAAAGAATTACATTTCAGAGACCTCTGATCACTACACTGCTCTAGAATAAACCTTAGCTGTTACGGTTACCCTCTTCTCAAAATGAGTTATGGTTCTTGTTCTATCATCTTGCATATGCGAGAGAACGGTGGAGTATATTAAACGTTACAACTCTTCTCGGGTTTACAAGCAGAAGACATACATTTAAAGACAACCTGCTTGGATTTCTCACGTCTCTCTCTAAACAAAGATGGCTTATACATTCATGTTTATGTATATAAATGATGAATCACTACAGACAGAGCTTTTCTTACGTTAAATATGTGGTTCTATAGTACGCCCACACTTTGTAGAGCTCCGCTCGGCTTTCGGCCAAGCATAGTCGATTCATGATGAAGGGGAGAAAGAAATGAAGAATGTACGATTTGGTCGCCAACATGAGAAATCGGGTCCTTTCCTGTCTGTCGCTGTACTAGTTTAAAAACTACAATGTTCGTAAAAGAAAAGCTAAATTTTCCGACCTGTAATAATAAACAAACTCATCCTAGAAAACGGATTGATTACCCTATTTGTGACATGCGCACAAGTGTCGAAGGGTCTCGAATTTGTGGGAGTACTATAATTTCTACTAGGATATTTGACATTCGATTAATAATTAATTATATTAATTGCAATATAACATTGAAACATGGATATATATATAATGGAGTGAAATATTAAACAAATAAACCTTTTTTCTTCGGTTAAACATAATATATTGGATATTTTCATTTATACTTCCTTCGATATATATACTTCTGTTAATTTATTCATTTACAGATACTCTTGAACCCAAAAACACGATCTCGAAAGTCCAATATGTATAAATGTTTAAAAGATCTTTTAGGTTACGGCTTGATAACAAGGTATTAATTTATGTTTCAATGAATTTTTAATTAACATTTGAAATCAGAATTTCCTTATTAACTCCTTATAGAGCTTTGGTAAATTACTTCAAATTACATAAATTATAAGCATTTACTGTAAACTATATAAATTATAAGCAATTTAATAATCATATAACGAAGTAAAATGAAATCGCAAAAATACAGTGTTTGTGGAAACAGCCTTCCCCCTTTTTTTAGGCGAAGACCTTTCACTGGGAATAAAGAAAAGCTGGAACGGTATAGCTGGTAGAGGTAAATTTTTGTCCCACTGTTCATTTATGTAAATTTCGTTTAACAACACTTGAAATGCAGGTGATATTTCTTATGTAATTAAACATCATTTAAAGAATTATGGAAATTATTGGGAAAAATTGTATTCGCAGCTGAACATATCTGAGTGGTACCCATGATAATACGAGTGGCCATAAAATAACTTTCCCTCTTTGGAGGCATCTGTAGCTAAAACCAATAAACGGAATGAGACCAAATTTTATATTGAGAAGTTTGAAGGCATGGGGAGATCACTACCCCCGAAAAAAAAGATTTAGTTCCAAACATCGCTGATAGGGGAAAATTTGGCGCTGGCGGAGCAGAAAACAAGTAGATAATTACATTAAAGGCAGATAAAACAACTTAGGTAAAATAACTTAACAAATAAAGCACGCTGAGGCAAGGTAGGACGCATATTGAGCACAATTCGTCAGTCATTCGAATAAACTGCCTTTCCCAATCCCTTTTTAAGTGGAATTGATGGCGCTGCTGTCACGTACGCACAGTAAAACTTGCATAATCCTTTTTACCTGCGTTTACTGCAAATATTTGACTGCTTTTGGATCCGCCAGCGCAAACATTTCCCCTATCGGTGACTTTTGACACTAAATCTTTTTTTCGCGGAATTCATCTCCCCATGCCTTCGGAAGTCTCAATATAAAATGTGGTCTCATTCCGTTTATTAGTTTGAGTTATAGATGCCTCTAAGGAATGAAAGTTATTTTATGGCCACCCTGTATATTAAAAACTTCATAACTCCTGCCAGATGTGGACATACGTTTATTGCCAGCATACGAATAAATTATATTAGACAAAAAGGTGTTATAAATATCATACAAATCAAATTGCAATAGGTTTTTGGCAAAATTCAGAAATTTTCTAAGCACGAAATACAGTGCTGCTTAAAGAAAACTATTCAGAGAGACATTTCAGTTGGGAATATGGTATCCACCCAGAATTGTGATGCAGCTCTTACAAACGTATGTTGCTTAAAACCAAGTGATTCAGCAATTCTTGAGGCACACTGTCCGAGTCCTCTTTAAAAACAAAGAAAAGTCTTTTTTTTTTATGGAAGAGAATTTCGAGCAGAATTTCTTTTTTCCTAGTGGGTCTCAAACTTCTTCAATGGGACTGAGATCCGGGGAGTGTGCTGGCCACTCAATTCGATTAATATACTCGTGCGCCAAAAGTAGCTCCGCTGATCGGGGGCCTAAGTGTTTGGCGTTGTCATCCATTAAAATGAATTCATCGCCTACAGCACCATGTAACAATCAAACATGACATTGAAGAACTTCGTTGCTTTATAAAGGCTTTCACCAGGCATAATCCTTTTTTCCAGAACCTGTAAGTCAGCGCGTCCATTAAGGTTTATGCACCAGAGTTGAGTCTCGATCTATGTTACCGTTTACGCTCTCTTATTACACTATTATTTAACACGAACTTTGGAAAGTAGTCCAAATACAACGAATTTCTGAGAAGGCTGATAATTATTTATCTTTAAACGACCTTAAAAATCCTCTCATCTAATTTCTTCCAAAGTAATCGGATACCATCATCAGTACTTAACACCTACTTTTCTTTGGATATTCTCAAGGAATAAACGATCGTCACTGTCGATAATCTTCTTACTAATGGAAGAAGATCTCCTGATGATTAACGATACAGTAATTCTATAAATAAATATTATGAAAAAATTTGGTCAAATTCTGCTCTAGATTAGTGTTTTCCTCAAACTTCAGATATCCATGTATCCCTTCTTAAATTTATATTATTACCAAGTATACCCTTATCAAAATAATAATCACAATAATAAATAATAAATAAATAAATATCTAATTGTAAATGTTTAATTGTAAATGTCTATTTATTTGAATATAGATGTACATGTAAACGAAAATATGGTTTATTTTTAATAGAACAAAATTTATAAAGATATTATAAATTTTTCTTTAACTTAAATAAACTATCATCAGTGAGAGAAGTAAAATTGCTTCTGATGGGATAAAATGTCACCAAAATTTATTTCGCTCTATAGTTTGTTAATTTCAATCTCAGATGCGGATCGACTTCTATAATGCGGTTCCTCTTTGTCATCTTAATATCAAGGGCCGAAAATCCATCTTTGCACATATATGAACTTGGAAATGTAAAAATGAACCTTAGAGCTTTATCTGTTAATTTAGGAATTCATCCTGTATTTGCAGAAAAAAGGTTAATATCCTAACTTATTCTCATTGTATTTATTTTTTATGAAACCATCAGAAAAAAGAACAATTAGAAGTCAATATACTCGTACTTCTAAAATTTGTTCTACTTCTATTGGCGACAGACTCTTTGGCATAGATTTGTTGATACTGAAAGGGTATCTTATGCACTCAATATTAATGTCCAATTCAGAGAAATACTTTTCTAGATTCATTTTTAAGCTTTGTAACTGCTGCATGATAGTAATTTTAACATCATCATCATCAATATATTCATTTCAACTTTCGAGAAATTCATGAAGAGATGGAAACGCGTCAAATTCTCCATTACCAACCTACTTTCGCCATCACTTCATCTTTGCCAATGTGGCATTCACCTGTGATCCATATTTAAGAATTAGTAAGCTAAAAGAATTATAATATTTATTATAGGTATTATAACTTCTGTACATTATTAAAGCAATTATATCACTATAAAAGTAGTGCAGACCTATTAATCGCTATTTTAACTAACATCAAATTTGTAATATGATCAAATAATGAAGCACATTGATTAATACCTACTTAACTGTCTTAATGACATCTATTAATGATTCATATACTGTAATTACTTTTTGATCAGTCGCTATTCCGCTCTTCGCGTTGTTGTTTTGCATTTTACTTTATTTCGAACAGTTCGATTATGCAGTCTCTCATATCCTAGTAATAAACTTCGAAAAGGTAAGTAACGGGAACAATTTTTAAGAAATGAGAAGTAATTCTGCATGCAAGAATGACAATTAACGAAACAAGTTAATTTAATTTTATTATTTTTTCTTTTGTTTGCAACGGTTTAAAATATTTTCAGTAATAATTCAGTAAAATGTTTACGAATAGTGGTTATTTATTCTTCTTTTAGTGAAGGCAAAAAATGGAAAGTACGAAGGAACATGTTCAATCCGTTTTCAGTTATCAAATGATGAAATGTTCGCTATCGGTCATCAATGAACAATCAGATATCCTGATAAAGAAATTAGAAGCGGCTTCAAATTTGGAATGGGTGAAAATCACAGAGTATTCTGAATTATGTGCTGCGGATATTATGTGCGGTAAGTAATACGCTATTTGTAATGAACAGAACTGCTAAACCGTGTTCTGATTTAATTATTAATTATTTCAGATGTATTACTCATTACCCTCACCCTATACTTGCTGTCCTTAGCTAATTTTCAAGTCAAGGCATTTGTCATTACTGGTGAATTTACCAAATTTATACTCCTTTATTTCTACGATGTATCGGAGAAGAAGCGGAGTGTAAATTGAGGTTTAAATATATATATATATATATATATATATATATATAGGACCATATCTGTGTGCTGGCTCTGCTAGCGATTTTGATGATAAAAGTTATATAAACATAAAGCCGGTAACTCTTTCCTATAGAGATATAGCACGTTAACGGTTAGGGAAAGCGTCACAAAACACCATCTGTATGGATGTATGGACGACAGTTTGCTAGGCGCAGTAAGTTTGCATTAAGGCGGTTTGGCGACAGTTTACACGGTACTCTGGAAACTATCATCATTCGTGGCTCATCCTGAATGCATGATGGTAGCTGAAAATCACTTATCATGTCTTTACAGTTAAGGAGGAATTAGCAGTTCCGATATGGAGTAGAAGGGTTCTCTGGGAAAAATTTATTGTTATGCGTATTCAAAAGTACCTACTAATCACGGTCTTTGCAACAAAATAATGTTATTTGTGCACATAGTAGAAGCTTGATGTTTTTGTTTGTTTAAAAAAAATATGGACACGTCATCGTTATCTTTGAAAATAGGAATACGAAATGTTACGTGCTTAAATATAGATGATTTCTAGTTAAAGGAGTAGTCGAGGTCAATACTAGGAAGTCTTAGTCAAACATTTTTTAACTTTATGAATTGTGCATTGATTAGCAGAAACCGCTCTTTACTCACGGTCATAGACGTCTTTTTCTTTTTTTGTGTGACGAATATCCTGTATAAAAATTTATATTTTCAGTGATCTGGTAAATAAATGGGATAAAAAGTTATTCAAACTAGTCCATATACTCAACTATTGCAATAATTCCTTTGTCACTTTCAATTCACTTTACTTCAACTTTAGTCCAGTACACTGCACAGTATCTCATTCACTTCCATTAATAACGAACCTTTTCCTGCCTCCTTCAAAGGGACACCAACGCACGCACTACTGGAGGTAGGTTCTCAAAGCCCACGAGACACAGCGTATTAATAATAATTACAAAAATATATGACAATATTCTGTGATACCATAAACGATGTGTGTATTTACGGTACAGAATATAGAGATAATATAGATGGACTGCTTCCAACGATGATCTTTTCCCTCTAAAATATCTCTAGTGATTTCTATATGAGTAGATTTCTGAGAATAATATCACCAATTAAAGCAAGCAACTCTTAAGTCAAGTACTGCGGTTAGTTACTTTCTAGTGAACCAAAATATTCGAACCGATGTACCTCTACTCACTACTGTGCTATATCGTTATGCCATTTCTTTCGGTCCAGAAAAAGAGAGATGGTAATAACAATAGCAATAATTATTACAATAATAATTATAGTAAAGTTACTGTTTCTAATTTGTTGTTAACAATCACCGTCTTTCTTTCCTTCTTTATTTTGTCCAGTTCATTACATGAAAAAAGTATTTATTAGTTATATTATATTGTATTTCAAGAATAACAGTAAAGATGAATTGTGCTGTGCTGATTGTGATAATTTACAGTAATATGTAACAGTAATCGTGTTGATACAAGTTTCATTAAGTAGTAAATGTATATTTCTTCTGAAGAATCAGCGATGGGAATTGAGCTTGGAGCGCAGAACATCCTTCATTTGAACTAACGACTATCGCAAAAAGGTAAATTTCTTCAAACTAGATCGTTGCTCTACACACCTTAATAAGCAGTAATCTGTTCATAAAAAACACATGTGTAGTATTTAAATTTCAGAAATTGTACTTATCATGGAATATACTGTAATTCTGTTTCGAATTTAGCATTTTAAACCTACGACAACTAAGAAACTTATTATAATTAAGACAATTTCCAGTTAATTGATTCATCTCGAAGAAACTATAATCCCTAATGAAATTGAAATAAATAATTACATTACTTAGATTAAAGAATCATGCGTCAAATTACTTACGTAATGTGCAATAGATTGTGTGCTGATGTTTAGCCCTATCATATGAATTCATATTAAGTTATGTACATATTTACTGGGGAACGTTTATATTTAAAACGGATCTTTGATATTTCACTTTACCATATTATATGCCATGCTGGGTATTACTTCTTGGAGTGTAAAATACATTTGAGTCTGAAGAGAAAATTGGATAGTTTGATCAAAAAATAATATGTATTTGCGCAAAGTGAAATGATCAATTAGATATAAGCGCAGAAATGAAAATGTGTTTGCTTTTTTTGATACCTTCTTCAACACATGCGGTTACGAAAATAGCCGGCATTCTCTACGCATAACAGAAAAGTGTATACACAAATGAGGAAGTCATTCAAGAGTAAAAAGCTGAGAACGGTTGTGGAGTGAATGAGAAATTTAAAACAGATTGTTGGGCGGAGCGTCCAGCTCAGGATGGACTGTGTCACTCCCGCCAAGATTAGTTCCAAAACTGACTACTATGATAGTTTCATTACCCACCTCCTCGGTTGCCTGGACTCGGCGTCATCAATCTTCAGATTATTGCAGATAAGTACCTTTTTGATTAATAAATAATTAAGATTGATTTTAGTGAACGTTATAAAACCCTTGTTTAAAATGACGGAGCGACAGAAGAGTATAAAATGGAAATGCGAACAAGAAATGAGAGTGTTTAACCAAGAATGGGAGAACTATTTTGCTTTTACTGTTAAGGGTGAAAAGGCGCTTTGTCTTATCTGTCATACGACCATCAGCCACTTTAAAGCCAGTAATGTAAAGCGTCACCATGAATGTAATCATAAAAAAAATCTGAATTTCCTCCTGAACTGCGAAAAAACAAGATAAAACCTTTAAAATCTAATTTATTCATTCAACAAAATAACCTATTTTCCCTCTCTAAACAAAGTGATTTGGCTACTGAAGCTAGTTTTGTTATAGCTTGGAATATTGCTAGAAGTAAAGTACTTTACAGTCATGGAGAATTTGTAAAAAATAATATTAGTGAGGTGATTGCAATTCTCGCTCCACAGAACTCAAAACTTAAAGAGGCAATAGAAAAAATTCCTATCTCCTACCGCACTTCTGGGAGACGTATTCCTGAAATATTTTCTGCGACTCTTGAACATTCAAAACTATTCAAACATTCAAAAATATTATATTTTTGAATGTTTGAATGCTATTATTACCGAAGAACTTGCCCACCCCTGCTCTAGAGTAACAGATGGCATAGCTGCAAAATATAAATAGAACGAGACCTGAGATCTAATCATTACACTCACAATGTATTGTCTTAATTATATTATCAATAATTATAAGTAGCTGAAGGAACAAAGATTTAATAATTTTCGGGTGAAAATCCCTCATGAATGTTGTTTTATTCGTGAACAGGATTTCATAGGTCTTATCTCTGTTATTTCGATTTCCATCTATTTCAAGAGCAACATTTTCAGATGAGTTATGATTTGAATATAATCCTATCTTTTCAGGATATACAATATTAGATTCCTTTCTCTTTCGAAACACTTGCCGTAAAACGATATCGCAGTATTAAACGTTTTGTTGACTTCTACGTGGGAATCATGTACAATGGCTCTCAGCATCCTAGATGGAATTGGAAAACTCAGGTATTTCCTGGAAATGAGATAATTAATTTTTGATAAGGACTGATTTACTGATTTGATAAGGACTGATATTTAATGAAAATCCGTAATTCATAAAGGAATTTTTGAGTTTGTTTAAGAATTATTTTCAGTACAAAATGCCAAGATGATTAATTTTAGAATACAAGAAAACGATGAAACACATCACACACAATTCTCAGTATTCTCACGTATGATTTTTTTAATCTATATTAAACATTTATAATGTCTGTAAGATAATAGCAATGAATATCTGAAAAATGATAGTTCCATATATTACATGAATATTACATAAAATTATGAGGAGAGTGATTTGTTTTCACTGTATGTTTCACAAACTGTTCAAATAAATGTAATTATTTCCATTAAGTTATGATGTTAGATAATTTCACTGCAATTCTACGCGAACAGTAATGTGTTAATTTATGTACAGGCTACAAGAACGTGCCATTGAAAGAATGTCTACACCTATTTACTGGAATGATTTCATCTATGCGTTATTTGGAACCGGAAAACACTACTACGAAATTCTGCGAATTGCACACGAATTTGTGAAAGGGGTAAGTGAGTTGATAAAACAAAAACGAATTCCATTAACCAATAATAATTTAATTTTAGCTAAACTTTCTTTCCTGGAATATAATTTTATAGCAGATCATATAGATATTATTCTTAATTATTAAAGCTAATGTCATATCACTATAATATTTATGATAATTCAATGATATACCGCAGATAAAATATATTCACCACCTGGATTACAAGTTCACAAGCCGAAATCGTGAGTACATTAATTGTCACAATGATGTAACAGTTCCATATATAAATAATTAAAACAAAACTCATCCAAGCGAGAACTATTATTAATAAACAAATAAAACTATATGAGTATTATATTATATCGTACATTTTTCTTTTCTTGTAATAATGATTTAGGAATACGAGTTAAATAAATTCATGTTCTCATTAAAATCCAATTATATATGTGTTTAGTTCGGGGAAACTTTGTTATACATTCCTTACCGTAATAGTATCGTTAATTATATATAGACATCTAATAAACATTATAATACTGTAATAATACCTATGTCCCTATTCACATCTTCTTTTGCATATTAGGCTCAATGCCCTGTCACAGCCCAGTAACTTGACTTGTTTGAAATATTACTGATGCGCAGTTAGGGCAGTTAATTCCCTAAGGCGTATGATGGCTGTCAATTGGGTGTGTAATAAAGAAATGAAGAAAATAAATATAAATAAATAAACGAAAGGAAAGACAACATTGGTGTCCTGTGCAAAGCTCTATTTCAACAATTATTTCATTTTTGTTTTCGAATATACAATATATAATCTGAACTTTTCTTCTTTGAAACTATGCATTTCTTTCATGGTTTCTGTTTTTCAGGTAATTAATAGAAGGAAGAATGAATATAATAAAACGGAATACATCTTCACTGAGAAAGCTGATCTTCAAGAAAAGAACAAGAACAGTAATGTTTTTCTTGATCATTTACTGTACCTGCACATCGAAAAAAATATTCTCACTATTCAAGATATCAATGAGGAAACACGGACATTTCATACCGACTTTTATTACACTAAAAGCAATCACGTGTTGTCTTTATATAATAGTATTTTATTTTCCAAACTTTTCATTTATGTAGGGTTCTGGGACAACATCAACTTCCATCAGTTGGTGTCTGTACAGCATAGGACTGTATCCAAATGTGCAAGACAAAATTGAAGAATTGTGGAGCATTTTTCGGGATAGCATGAATCGAGAGGTCATTTTCGACGATCACAAAAAAATGAATTATTTGGAATGTGTAATGAAGGTAGGAGTTCATGTCAGACAAAGAACACTTTAGTCATCACATATGTAACATGGAATTCGTCATAATGCCTCTAAGAAAATTTAAAAAACCAGGTGGCGCCACAGAAAAACAAGTAATATTTATTTGAAATTATTAATTTTTGTATTTATATATTATTTTATTAATTTTATTAAACGACTTATGGACAATAACAACAAAAGTTGAAATATAAATAACCGGCACTGTTTATATTCACAGGTTTATATTTTAAACATTAAATAATTTCTGAAAACAGATTTTTTTATTCGCTTTCTTTATTCTCAGTACTTAGAAATCCGAAATATGTAATTTGTCTTTCGGCGTTAATTTTTTGCGTCATTGGCTTTACATTTTTGTGCTTAACTGAACGCATGTAAATCAATTGTTCGTATCTTGTTCTCATCACTTTGGGCTGTATACCTTTAATGCTCTGATCAAGTCTTGTGTCAAAGTCTTTACGTTGAATAATTTTACACAGGAATGTAAATTAACGCCATTTAATTTTAACTTTTTAGGAGAGTTATTACGTAATAACGTCTACATTGTTAAAACAGCTGAGTTTTTCTTTCCAACTTTTAAAATTTTTTTAAATTTGTTAAAATGCCATCTTAAACTAAATCACAAAGACTTTTATTACACTACAAGCAAGTTGTGCACTTCACCAACAAGTTGTGTACTTGTTGGTGAATAATACAGTGGCACGTTAAAAAAAAAAAGCTGGATATTTATCATCGATTTTACATAATGAAATGAAGCCTGATTAATTACCTATCATTGCAGGAGCACCATCAGTAGTAATAGACACAAGTTTTAAAAGCGGAAATTTGTGTTGTTTCACAAATTCATCGAATGCCGAAAAATGTCTTCTCCCCTAGTCCTTCCCAATAATGGTATAATTTTCAAAAGTTCTTTACTTGATTAATCTTGAAATACCATTAACTGAGCAATATTAGTGAAGTCGTTTGATTCATCAGATTGTAATGAAAACGCAACACACTGGTGAATGTCTGACATTAAGCTGGCCTAGAAACGTTTCTGCGGCAGTCGGAACTCTTCCTATCGGCAATTTGAAACCTTGTCTGCGGACTAGAATTAGTCTCTCTCTAGCCACGTCTCGAACCGAGATGCTCCTTTCTGGAAGCGGGAAACTCCCCACTTTTGATTGTAAGTTGCCGGCCATCGGAAAGTTGTTTGAACTCTTTCTGACTGACTTCGGAGATGTTTACACTTAGAGCCTGCAAGCCTTTCTCATACATACAAGTTTCAATAACAATCTTTCTGATGCCGCCATGTACAGCTTCGGCGACAAAAACATCGCCTTTGTTTTTAACACTCTAACATATTCTTTTTAAAGCAGTATATACAGTTAGCTTCAAAAGAGTTATTTACAAAAACATCTAATACAAACTATACCGAGACAAACAAAGTTTATTTTTTCACAATATTCACATGCGACTTAACCTAAGTAAAAAATCGATGTAATGTGCTTTGGAATATTTATTATTTAAGCTACAATCGAGTTTTTACACTTTGCTTATAATCGTATTCACTCGGCTCGCTGTTTGACTTCCACTGATCCAAATTAATTCTTTACCCGGATTTATAAGAAAATTACTGATTTGATAATTTTAACGAAAAATAAATAAACAATAGCAATACATTTAAAGTGAATTAAAAAGAATACAAAATAATGATAAATAAGTAAGGAGGAAAACACAAAAGATCGACCAAAAATCACTCCGCGATCGACCGGTCGATCGCGGAGCGATTTTTGGTATATGTACACCGTATTCTTTTCTGTTCGTGTATTACTGGTCCATTGCTGACTTCAACACTACAACTCAAAGCACATATAGGCTGTTTACGTTGATACAACAAGATATGAAGTAGTTCGTTATTCAACAATGATATATCAGTTTGTGAAAACTTTATAAATCTTTGGTTTGAACAATTTCTAATTATATAGTGCAACACTTCCATCTACTCAGTCTCTAAAAACTTTTCAGAAACAAATAAGCAGTGATTAAAATTAATGGTATAATTAAAATACTATAGTAAATGTAACCGGCTGCAGGCATTCTTTAGATAATGCTCTCTCTCTCTCTCTCTCTCTCAACTGTTAAAAATAATTGTTTCGTGAATTTTTCCAGGAACAAAACGCGATTCCTAAACAAATGATTCCGAACAACAGTGAAAAAAGATGGAATATACCATAAGAGTTTCTTGTAAATTGGTTGTTTTATTGCCACCAATTACTTTCTTTTTAGTAAACAACATAAATTGCATTGCAACATGTGTCGTTGTATTTGAATTAAAAAAAAAAGGTTAAGCACTGTATAAAAGTCGACAAGAAAACTTATCCTATACTCATTGCAATAATACCTTTATTCATTTCTTTATTATTTGCAGATGGCTACATAATTACCAAAGGAACCGAATGTTTAGTTGACATTTATTCTCTTCATCGGAATCCGGACACGTTTCCTAATCCTGAAGTGTTTGATCCAACTCGCTTCTTTCCTGAAAACATTAGAAGCCTTCCTCCTTACGCATATATTCCCTTCTCCTCTGGACCTAGAAATTGCACTGGTAAAGGTTTATCTTTTTTTTTTTATCTTTTCAGTGTAAAATTCAGATTCTGAGTAATTTGTTAATCTTTTTAAAGAAAGGTCATATGAGTTAAATATAATAAAATGAAAGAATATGTATGTGTGTTTTAAGTTTAGTTAAACATGGACTTTTTGAACTTTATTATAAAGCAAACATTGGCTTTTTCTTTCAGAAAAACTGAAGCTCGGGAAGTAGACGGTTTCTTTCTCATATTTTTCATGTCGACTCGATCTACCTCTTCTTCAACTGTCATCTCCTAAAAGGAGGTTGGCAACATGTCGCGGACCCATTTTCACTCTTTTGCTGCTCTGGAACATTTATGGTAATTTAAGCCAGTGCAGACCTTATTATTTTCAAACCACATTCTCCTGGGTTTCCCTTCTAATATTAATTTCTGAATGCATTCTTGTCTAGTTAGATGTCCAAAATATTTACGTTTTTCTTCTTTAATTATTTTCATTAATGTTCTTTTCATTTTTGCTTTCTCTAGAACATCGTCATTTTTCATTTTGTCCTTCCATGATATTTCTCAACATTTTTCTGATGGCCCACATTTCGAAATCTTCTAATTTTTATTCTGCTTCTTTATTTAGATTCCAAGTTTTACTGTTTTAGAGAAGGTTTGACCAGATATAGCATTTTATTAATATTTTCCTGTGTCTATGTTAATGTCTCTGGATGTTAGAACAGTTTTCATATCAACATAGGCTTTTCTTGTTCTCTCTATTCTTCTTTAAGAGGAATCTCTATATTTCTTTAAGAGAATTTCCTCCGTCTGTAAACTTTTGTCTACAGACGGAGGAAAATATATAAAAGACTGAACCTGTTCAATTTTCTTTCGATTAACAGTTGTGTTTAGATTCTTATTTATCGGTTCTCTTGAAATAATCATATTACGTCTGTTGCAAATTTTTGTGACTAAGTTTTGAAGATCATCATCATCATCATCATCATCATCATACGTATCAAGGATTTAGGCCTAGTATGGCCTGTTCCGGCCTTAGAAGTCATCGTTGAATCGTTTAAGAGGGTGTCCTGGTTTTCTTTTTCCTAGTTTTTTTCCTAGCCTAGAAGTTTTGAAGATCATCTTCAGATTCAGCTATAGGAACTGTCATCTGCATACCTGAACTGGTTGAAGTTCCTACCTCCGACTTTTACACCCTTCAATTCCGAAATACCTTTAAAAACTTGTTCACTATATATATACAGTAAGGGAGATAAGACGCTTCCTTGTCTTACCCCTTTTTTGATTTGCAAGTTGTCAGAATATGCATTTTATATTATAGAGGCCATTTGATTTCAGAATATATTTGTAATTATGAGTAGATCGTTTCCTTTTAATCCATTATTCTGCAGCATGTGTATTAATATCTTGTGATCTTCTGAATCAAATGCTTTGGTTTAATCAACAAAACAAAGATATATGCTTTTCTAGTTATCGAAGGGTCTTTCACATCATGTTTTCAAATTGAAATTCCTTCCTTTGTACCTGTGTAGTTTTGAAAACCTGACTGAGTGTCTTCTATTTCTACTGACAAAGTGCCATTTATTCTTACCAGGATTATTCTCAGTAGTAATTTTGTAGCATGGCGTGTTAAATTTATTAGTCTATTATTTTCACGGCTATTTTGTTTGCTTCTGTTTAGGAGTGCCCCTGTTTTAATGTCATTGGCTTTTTACTCAAGAATTCTTAGGGCATTGCAGAGGTATTTTTAGAGACGACTATATGTAGCTTAATAGACGAAAATCCGCACATACCTTTCTTGGATGTTGTTGCCTGTCTTCTTTCTGCGGTGTGCATACTTCTGCTGTTATGGTTTTGAAAGCAGGAGTGGGGGGAGGGGCTTAGGCAATGTGGGAGAATGAAATTGAAATTGAAAAAACCCGGGATTTTTGTCTAATATAAACATATATTATTATTATTAAGGGTGGGCCGAGCGCTTTTTTTTTTGTACAATGCGAAAGGGTGAAAAGGACGTTTGAAAACAGTAACTGTTTTTTAGAGGAAGGTTAAGGATTTATGGGAAAAGGAGACCGGGGAGGGGGTTGACGGGATGCGAGCCGTATCGACCATGTGGGTCGTCGTCTGAACTCATAGAGGAAGTGAATGCTATGTGGTGTCGGATTGGTGTTTCTGCCTTTGAAGTGTTTGTGTTATCGTCTATTGGTCGAAGTTGTGAGCTAAATTTTAAGTTATGAAGCTTTCAACACTTGGCGATTATGTAGGGTCTATGGACTTGATTGAGTTCTCGTCACATTTTATGGCTATTGTTTCCGATATTCTACGCATTATTTCGTTGTCTTGTCGAATTGCTGGTATGTTTTTGTTCAAGGACGTGAACTGATATTTCTGATTTCCCTGTACTTTGTATTCTATTTTTCTTTTTCATGTTAGGTTTTTTAGTGTTTAAACAGTGTTTCCGATATTCTACGCATTATTTCGTTGTCTTCTCGAATTGCTGGTATGTTTTTGTTCAAGGACGTGAACTGATATTTCTGATTTCCCTGTACTTTGTATTCTATTTTTCTTTTTCATGTTAGGTTTTTTAGTGTTTAAACAGTGTTTCCGATATTCTACGCATTATTTCGTTGTCTTGTCGAATTGCTGGTATGTTTTTGTTCAAGGACGTGAACTGATATTTCTGATTTCCCTGTACTTTGTATTCTATTTTTCTTTTTCATGTTAGGTTGTTTAGTGTTTAAATGTTCTGTAATGGGGATGATACAGTCACTGAGGTGTTCTTGTAGTCTCTCCCATATAGATCTCATGATGCTGTGTAGGTGATATCACAGTCATTTTTGGGAGGGAAGTTTGTTGACTACATTGTGGTGTTCTAATATTTCTTTTATGTGTGCGAAATTAGGTGGATTTTAGACGATTTGGCAATTTTTTGTTTGTGGTGAATACCAGTTTGTGGTCAGTATGCTGGAAGATGTATTTCTAGGCTTTATATTTGTTCTGGATGTATGGTAGATTTATAACTTTTTTACCAAAATGTTATACATTTTTTTTATCAACAGGAAAGGTTATCGCAGAACATTTGCCATAATGTTGTAACCTATCATTGTGTAGAATGTCATTAGAGGCCGCTGCGTTAAGATTCCTCATAAATGGATCTAGGCGGCTCATCCGGTTCTATGAAACAGATGAGCTTCCTGATAATCTCTTTCAAAAAGACGCATTGAGGCAGGTATTACAATTCGATACGGATCTAATTAGGGTCAGCTGTTTTACCTGTTTTATGTTTTCATTTGACTTGGAGCGTATTCTATTTCTTCATATTTAATTGTTTCACCATCCATGTTTTGTATATCTGGTGCATTTGTGCGATCAGAGTCAAATATTTTTTTTTTCATATTCTTTCCATTTTTATGATATCTTTTGTCTACAGTAGCATTTCTCCATTTTGATCTTTTTACAAATATCATGGTTGAAAGTTTTCTTTTTAGAATCTTGCATTGACTTATGCAATTCTTTACTATTGTGTTTGTTGTCCAATTCCTCTATTTCTTTACATTTGTTTAATTTAGCCACTTGTCTGTAGCTTTCCTGCATTCACTTTTATAATTTTACTGAGTATTTTATACTGGTGTGAATTTTTCTTTTTTCGTCTTTCATTCATAAGTTCTAATATTGATTCTGTCATCCAGCGTTTTTTCTAATTGTATTTAATTTTTGGAATAATCTCGTTAGCTGTCTATCACTAATTGCACTAAAATTTGACCATCTGTTTTCAATTTCCCCTGTGTTGCAAAGGTATATTGTCTTCTGTTTTATATCCTACATGATCTAATTTTTTTCCTAATTTATGAGTTAAACAGAATTATGCTGTCAGGTGTATTCAGAACTGTGAAGTCAAGTCTTTCAATAGGATTGTTTTTAGAAATGCTTTATAGTTTAATTTTTCAAGTAGACACAATTGGGTTATGGTCTAAACCTATATCAGCACCCGGATATGTTTCAATGTTGGTTATATTATTTTTGTATCTATTATTTTTCATTATGAAATATATTTGACTTCTTATAGAACTATCTGGATTTGTCCACGTATAGAGTCTGCGCTTTGGATGTTGAAAGAAAGTATTCGTTATTTGTAGGTTGTTTTGAATGCAGAATTGTATCAATCTCTCGCATCTTTAATTTCTTTCACCCAATCCAAGTTGTCTAACAACTGGATTTTCTTCTCCTTCTCCAACCTTTGCAATCAAGTCACCCATCACTATGAGTATCTCATTTGATTTTGCATATTCTATAGATTTATGTACGTTATTATAAAACATCTTCTATTTCTTCATCATTGTGAGTCCTCTTAGGAACATAAACCTAGATGACTATGATCTTAAACCGATTTTCGGCTAATTTAATAAATATCATTCCTTCATTTATGGGCCACCGCCCCATTAGAGATTTAAAGATAGCTTTCTTAATCATGAAATCCATTCCATATTCATGCTTCTCTCCTCCAGAATATACAAATATAAAGCTATCATTTTCTAATTCCGTTTCTTCAACACTCATATCATTAAACCATTGCTGTACTTTGTTGATGGGGACATTGTCGTGCTCATACAGGAAAGGCTATCGCAGAACATTTGCCATAATGTTGATAACCTATTATCGTGTAGAATGTCATTAGAGGCCGCTGCGTTAAGATTCCTCATAAATGGATGTAGGCGGCTCATCCGGTTCTATGAAACAGATGAGCTTCCTGATAATCTCTTTCAAAAAGACGCATTGAGGCAGGTATTATTCTCCTGGCAAAACCAAGACTCGTCCTTAGAACAGTTAGATGGAAAATGATGCTCATCATACAAGAGAACACGTTTCAATATTGCAAAGTCTAATTTCGGAGAGCTTTAACACTACTCCAACCGACTCTTGGCTTAACCCTATCAGATTTCTGTTGTGTTGTTAAAGTTCCTAGCGGTTCGTGTTCACAATAAGATAACTTACAATGGATCTGGGAACCTGCAACAGGGCAGATAAATCCAGAAGTGAGTTATTGGAAATGTGGAATTTTATGATACTCCCATAGTAAGAGTCTCTGTGATCTTTAGTAAGTCACATTTTATTTGCAATGCCGTCTGTGAAGACTACAGGATGTGCTTCCTTTTACAGCACATCCTACCGTATACGTTATCATGGATGTGATATATATATATATATATATATACCTATATCTCGATCTAAGAAGAGATGTCCGGTAATATTTGATTGTGAGTTATGTGTGATTTTTCATTATTTTTTAAATTAAAAGTCATGGGCTGCTAAAGAAATTAATTCACAATAAAACCCACACATATCTCTATTTATGACAGTAAAACTTTCTTTCTAGTGTGATTTATTTATCATGTACACATAAAGAAGAATAATCTGTATTGAAATATACACAGTAATTTGATCAACTGCCATTTTGATTACAAAATCTCTCTTTTGAAAACAGTGCATGTTCTGTGTATTTAAGAAACCTCATGTGTTCCAATAATACAGGATTTGTGAGCGAATAACCATCAAAGAATGTGCGTTGTAATTAAACCAGCTATTCAAAAAGAAGAGAGAAATGCAGCACAAACATCCGTAATCCCAAGATAAAGGTGGTAGTTTATATTTCAGCTTTCTAACAAGAACTATTCAAATTAAAGAGAAAAATCATAACTATTCTCATAAAGGACGTAAACAAAATGAAATTGTATGTTTCTATATCCTCTTCCTCTCTCCCTCTTTCTGAAAGTCAGTGAGTATCGTGCGCTCTGTAAGTAACCGACGCAAATTGACCGTAGCTCTATTAAACAGTAATTAAGATTGCGTCATCTATTAATATGTAAGAGTAATAATCAGATATCAGTTATAAAATGGAAGCCAAGTTGAATGATTACTGAGGAAGATAAGCGAATAAAATGATGCGCAAAACGTACAGAAACTCAATGAAGGTGATATCTAAGTGCGTGCCAAAGTAAGAATTAAAAATGATTAGAGATGAAAAATAAAGGAAAAATAGATATCCTTGGGGATATAATATTTCCTTCGTTCACTGTGTAAATTATTTCTCCATAAAATGTGACTGCGTTTGTAATCACTACAATATGGTAGTACAGAAAGACATCTAAAATTTATGTTATGTTTACAGGCAATAGCATGCGGTAAGATAATGTTAATAATGTTATTATTATTATTATTATTATGTGACTTCTCCAGGGATTCCAAGGACCCATCGCGGGAGGCCGCCGACTCTACACTTCTGTATCTCCACCACTTGACTAACTACACCACCCCCATCTCTGGATAATCACTGAATTGTTTATTCAGAAATAACAAAATGCAAATATTTTATCATTCTATTGCTTAGGAATAAAAGGATTTCGCAAAATTATGGGGAGGAAGCAACGTCACTGCGAGTGTATTGAAATTTTGTTTGCTTCTGTTTAGGAGTGCCCCTGTTTTAATGTCATTGGCTTTTTACTCAAGAATTCTTAGGGCATTGCAGAGGTATTTTCAGAGACGACTATATGTAGCTTAATAGACGAAAATCCGCACATACCTTTCTTGGATGTTGTTGCCTGTCTTCTTTCTGCGGTGTGCATACTTCTGCTGTTATGGTGTTGAAAGCAGAAGTGGGGGGAGGGGCTTAGGCAATGTGGGAGAATGAAATTGAAATTTAAAAAACTCGGGATTTTTGTCTAATATAAACATATATTATTATTATTAAGGGTGGGCGGAGGGCTTTTTTTTGTACAGTGGGAAAGTATGAAAAGGGGGTTTGAAAAGAGGAACTGTTTTTTAGAGGAAGGTTAAGGAATTATGAGAAAAGGGGACCTGGGAGGGGGTTGACGGGGTGCGAGCCGTATCGACCATGTGGGTCGTCGTCTGAACTTATGGAGGAAGTGGATGCTATGTGGTGTCGGATTGGTGTTTCTTCCTTTGAAGTATTTGTGTTATCGTCGGTCGGAGTTATGAGCTAAATTTTAAGTTATGAAGCTTTGAACACTCGGCGATTATGTAGGGTCTGTGAACGTTGATTGAGTTCTCGTCATATTTTATGGCTATTGTTTTCGATATTCTGCGCATTATTTCGTTGTCTTGTCGAATTGCTGGTATGTTTTTGTTCAAGGACGTGAACTGATATTTCTGTTTTCCCTGTAATATTTCTAATATTTGTTTTATGTGTGCGAAATTAGGTGGATTTTAGACGATTTGGCAATTTTTTGTTTATCGTGAATACCAGTTTGTGGTCAGTATGTTGGAAGATGTATTTCTAGGCTTTATATTTGTTTTGGATGTATGGTAGATTTATAACTTTTTTACCAAAATGTTATAATTTTTTTTTATCAACAGGAAAGGTTATCGCAGAACATTTGGCATAATGTTGTAACCTATCATTGTGTAGAATGTCATTAGAGGCCGCTGCGTTAAGATTCCTCATAAATGGATCTAGGCGGCTCATCCGGTTCTATGAAACAGATGAGCTTCCTGATAATCTCTTTCAAAAAGACGCATTGAGGCAGGTATTATTCTCCTGGCAAAACCAAGACTCGTCCTTAGAACGGTTAGATGGAAAATGGTGCTCATCATACAAAAGAACACGTTTCAGTATTGCAGAGTCTAATTTCGGAGAGCTTTTACACCACTCCAACCGACTCTTGGCTTAACCCTATTAGATTTCTGTTGTGCTCTTGATGTTCCTAGCGGTTCGTGTTCACAATAAGATAACTTACAGTGAATCTGGGAACCTGCAACAGGGCAGATAAATCCAGAAGTGAGTTATTGTAAATGTGGAATTTTATGATACTTCCATAGTATGAGTCTCTGTCCTCTTTAGTAAATCCCATTTAATTTGCAGTATATGTAGCATACTAGAAGAAAATCCGCACATACCTTTTCTTGGATGTTGTTGACTGTCTTCTTTCTGTGATGTGCAAACTTCTGCTGTTATGGTATTGAAAGTGGGAAGTGGCGGCGATTTGGCAATGTGGGAGAATGAAATAAAAAAAAACCCGGATTTTTTGTATAATATATACTGTATATATATATTATTATCAAGGATGGGTGGAGGCTTTTTTGTAGGATGGGAAAGGATGAAAAGGGGGGGTTGGAAATAATAGCTGTTTTTTTTAGAGGAATGAGAAGGGTTTATGAGAAAAGGGGACCGGGGAGGATGTTGAAATAGTGAGAGCCGTTTCGACCATGTGGGTCATCGTCTGAACTCATGGAGGAAGTGGATGCTATGTCGTGTCAGCTTGGTGTTTCTACCTTTGAAGTGTTTGTGTTATCGCCTGCTGGTCGGAGTTGTGACCTAAATTTTACGTTGTGGAGCTTCCAACATTAGGAGATTATGTAGGATCGGTGGACGTTGATTGAGTTCTCGTCACATTTTATGGCTATTGTTTCCGATATTCTAAGCATTGTTTCGTTGTCTTTTCTGTCTTATGATGGCCTTGTCGATTTGGGGGTATGCTTTTGTTCAAGGGCGTGAACTGCTATTTTTGTTTTCCCTGTACTTTGCATTCTATTTTTCTTTTTGATGTTTCGTCGTTTTTTAGTGTTTAAATGTTCTGGAATGGGGATGTTACCGTCACGGAACTGTTCTTGTAGTCTCGCACATAAAGACCTGATGGTTGAGCATGTGTAGGTGATATCACAGTCATTTTTGGCAGGGAAATTTGTAGACTACGTTGAGGTGTTCTAATATTTCTTTGTGTGTGTGTGTGTGTGTGTGTGTGTGTGTGTGTGTGTGTGTGTGTGAGAGAGAGAGAGAGAGAGAGAGAGATTTGGTGGATTTTTGAACATTTGCCAATTTTTGGTTTGTGGACATATGTCTTCAGGATGTATGGTAAATTTATAAATTTTTTTATCAAAAAGTTATCAAAAAATTGTTTATCAAAAAAGTTATCAAACTGCCATACATCCAGAACACATACAAAGCATACAGATACATCTTCAAACATTCTGATTATACACTGGCATTCACCACAAACCAAAAATTGCAAATCTTCTACAATCCACCAAATCTCACACACACAAAGAAATATTTGAACACCACAACGTAGTCTACAAATTTTCCTGCCAAAAAATTACACAAGCTCCACCATCAGATCATTATGGACGAGAACACTTCCGTGAATGTAACATCCCCATTCCAGAACATTTAAACACTAAAAAATGATGTAACATCAAAAAGAAAATAGAATATTTTCTTTTTGATGGGAAAACAGAAATAGCAGTTCACGCACTTGAACAAAAGCATACCCGCAAATCGACAAGGCCATCATAATAGACAGACAAGACAACGAAACAATGCTTAGAATATCGGAAACAATAGCCATAAAAATGTGACGAGAACTCAATCAACGTCCACCGACCCTACATAATCGCCGAGTTTTGGAAGCTCCACAACGTAAAATTTAGATCACAACTCCGACCAACAGGCGATAACACAAACACTTCAAAGGCAGAAACACCAAGCTGACACGACATAGCATCCACTTCCTCCATGAGTTCAGACGACGACCCACATGGTCGAAACGGCTCTCACCCTTTCAACATCCTTCCCGGTCCCCTTTTCCCATAAACCTTTCCCCTTCCTCTAAAAAACAGTTACTATTTTCAACCCCCCCTTTTTTCATCCTTTCCCACCCTACAAAAAAGCGTTCCTCCCATCCCTTTATAATAATATATGTATATATTATACAAAAAATCCGGGTTATTTCAATTTCATTCTCCCACATTGCCTAAGCCCCCCCCCACTCCCCTTTCAACACCATAACAGCAGATGCACACCGCAGAAAGAAGACAGGCAACAACATCCAAGAAAAGGTTTGTGCGGATTTTCTTCTATTATTCTACATATATTTGTCTCTAAAAATACATCTGCAATGCCCTAAGAATTGTTGAGTAAAAGCACAATGACATTAAAACACGGGCACGCCTAAACAGAAGCAGGCAAAACAGCCGTAAAAATAGTAGTTTTAAAGAGGTATTTTTCCATAAATAATACCTATTATTAGTTGTATTCTGAACATTCAAAAGGTCTTGGAATTTTTGGAATAGTGACAAAGATGGATTTCCTTTGATCCTCGGGGATGTATTCTTTATCATAGATGTTATTAAAAATAAACTTTATGTCATTAATTGTGTTTTCATTTAATTTCTTGAACAATTCGATACGGATCTAATTAGGGTCTGGTGTTTTACCTGTTTTATGTTTTCATTTGACTTGGAGCGTATTCTATTTCTTCATATTTAATTGGTTCACCATCCATGTTTTGTATATCTGGTGCATTTGTGTGATCAGAGTCAAATATTTTTTTTTCATATTCTTTCCATTTTTATGATATCTTTTGTCTACAGTAGCATTTCTCCATTTTGATCTTTTTACAAATATTATGGTTGAAAGTTTTCTTTTTAGAATCTTGCATTGACTTATGCAATTCTTTACTATTGTGTTTGTTGTCCAATTCCTCAATTCTTTACATTTGTTTAATTTAGCCACTTGTCTGTAGCTTTCCTGCATTCATTTTTATAATTTTACTGAGTATTTTATACTGGTGTGAATTTTTCTTTTTTCGTCTTTCATTAATAAGTTCTAATATTGATTCTCTCATCCAGCGTTTTTCCTAATTGTATTTAATTTTTGGAATAATCTAGTTAGCTGTCTATCACTAATTGCACTAAAATTTGACCATCTGTTTTCAATTTTTCCTGTGTTGCAAAGGTATATTGTCTTCTGTTTTATATCCTACATGATCTAATTTTTTTCCTAATTTATGGGTTAAACACAATTATGCTGTCAGGTGTATTCAGAGCTGTGAAGTCAAGTCTTTCAATAGGATTGTTTTTAGAAATGCTTTATAGTTTAATTTTTCAAGTAGACACAACTGGGTTATGGTCTAAACCTATATCAGCACCCGGATATGTTTCAATGTTGGTTATATTATTTTTGTATCTATTATTTTTCATTATGAAATATATTTGACTTCTTATAGAACTATCTGGATTTGTCCACGTATAGAGTCTGCGCTTTGGATGTTGAAAGAAAGTATTCGTTATGCGTAGGTTGTTTTGAATGCAGAATTGTATCAATCTCTCGCATCTTTAATTTCTTTCACCCAATCCAAGTTATCTAACAACTGGATTTTCTTCTCCTTCTCCAACCTTTGCAATCAAGTCACCCATCACTATGAGTATCTCATTTGATTTTGCATATTCTATAGATTTATGTACGTTATTATAAAAAATCTTCTATTTCTTCATCATTGTGAGTCCTCTTAGGAACATAAACCTAGATGACTATGATCTTAAACCGATTTTCGGCTAATTTAATAAGTATCATTCTTTCATTTATGGGCCACCGCCCCATTAGAGATATAAAGATAGCTTTCTTAATCATGAAATCCATTCCATATTCATGCTTCTCTCCTCCAGAATATACAAATATAAAGCTATCATTTTCTAATTCCGTTTCTTCAACACTCATATCATTAAACCATTGCTGTACTTTGTTGATGGGGACATTGTCGTGCTCATACAGGAAAGGCTATCGCAGAACATTTGCCATAATGTTGATAACCTATTATCGTGTAGAATGTCATTAGAGGCCGCTGCGTTAAGATTCCTCATAAATGGATGTAGGCGGCTCATCCGGTTCTATGAAACAGATGAGCTTCCTGATAATCTCTTTCAAAAAGACGCATTGAGGCAGGTATTATTCTCCTGGCAAAACCAAGACTCGTCCTTAGAACAGTTAGATGGAAAATGGTGCTCATCATACAAGAGAACACGTTTCAATATTGCAAAGTCTAATTTCGGAGAGCTTTAACACTACTCCAACCGACTCTTGGCTTAACCCTATCAGATTTCTGTTGTGTTGTTAAAGTTCCTAGCGGTTCGTGTTCACAATAAGATAACTTACAATGGATCTGGGAACCTGCAACAGGGCAGATAAATCCAGAAGTGAGTTATTGGAAATGTGGAATTTTATGATACTCCCATAGTAAGAGTCTCTGTGATCTTTAGTAAGTCACATTTTATTTGCAATGCCGTCTGTGAAGACTACAGGATGTGCTTCCTTTTACAGCACATCCTACCGTATACGTTATCATGGATGTGATATATATATATATATATATATATACCTATATCTCGATCTAAGAAGAGATGTCCGGTAATATTTGATTGTGAGTTATGTGTGATTTTTCATTATTTTTTAAATTAAAAGTCATGGGCTACTAAAGAAATTAATTCACAATAAAACCCACACATATCTCTATTTATGACAGTAAAACTTTCTTTCTAGTGTGATTTATTTATCATGTACACATAAAGAAGAATAATCTGTATTGAAATATACACAGTAATTTGATCAACTGCCATTTTGATTACAAAATCTCTCTTTTGAAAACAGTGCATGTTCTGTGTATTTACGAAACCTCATGTGCTCCAATAATACAGGATTTGTGAGCGAATAACAATCAAAGAATGTGCGTTGTAATTAAACCAGCTATTCAAAAAGAAGAGTGAAATGCAGCACAAACATCCGTAATCCCAAGATAAAGGTGGTAGTTTATATTTCAGCTTTCTAACAAGAACTATTCAAATTAAAGAGAAAAATCATAACTATTCTCATAAAGGACGTAAACAAAATTAAATTGTATCTTTCTATATCCTCTTCCTCTCTCCCTCTTTCTGAAAGTCAGTGAGTATCGTGCTCTCTGTAAGTAACCGATGCAAATTGACCGTAGCTCTATTAAACAGTAATTAGATTGCGTCATCTATTAATATGTAAGAGTAATAATCAGATATAAGTTATAAAATAGAAGCCAAGTTGAATGATTACTGAGGAAGATAAGCGAATAAAATGATGCGCAAAACGTACAGAAACTCAATGAAGGTGATATCTATGTGCGTGCCAAAGTAAGAATTAAAAATGATTAGAGATGAAAAATAAAGGAAAAATAGATATCCTTGCGGATATAATATTTCCATCGTTCACTGTGTAAATTATTTCTCCATAAAATGTGACTGCGTTTGTAATCACTACAATATGGTAGTACAGAAAGACATCTAAAATTTATGTTATGTTTACAGGCAATAGCATGCGGTAAGATAATGTTAATAATGTTATTATTATTATTATTATTATTATTATTATTATTATTATTATTATTATTATTATTATTATTATGTGACTTCTCCAAGGATTCCAAGGACCCATCGCGGGAGGCCGCCTACTCTACACTTCTGTATCTCCACCACTTGACTAACTACACCACCCCCATCTCTCGATAATCACTGAATTGTTTATTCAGAAATAAAAAAATGCAAATATTTTATCATTCTATTGCTTAGGAATAAAAGGATTTCGCAAAATTATGGGGAGGAAGCAACGTCACTGCGAGTGTATTGAAATTTATTATAAACACTGACTGTTCAGCCGCAGCGATAATAAAAATGAAATATCATCACTTTATATTATAGAAATTTTCATTATCTTTGATGAGCGTTTCTCAATTTCAAAAGATCGAAAATATTTTCTAGTAATATTTTCTAGAAAGATCACTTGAAAGAAACAACAGCATATAGATATACTTCATAGACTTTCCGAAAACCTTCAATGAAGTACACAATAAATTGTTTCTCTTCTTATTGTGCTATCTTCTATCAAAGGTCAGCGACCATCTTGGCGAACAAACTGCGCTCTTGTGCTAATCTGAGCAGTTATGCACTGCTCTTTCTTGTCCACGTCTTGATGTTGTCAAACCATGATATTCTTTTTCTTCCTCTAGTTCCTTTGCCATCAATTCTTCCTACCAAAATAGTTTGTAGAAGTTGGTATTTGCTGTTTCTCATGATGTGTCCAAGATATGATGTTTTTCGTTTCTTGATTATTTGTACAAGATATTTAGCTTTGCCAATGGATTTTAAGACATCTTCATTGGTAATATTTTCTGTCCATGATATCTTTAGCATTCTTCTGTATAGCCACATCTCAAAGTCTTCGATTTTCTTGATGGTTGTCGCCTTCAATGTCCATGTTTCAACTCCATAGAGCAGAATAGACCACACGTAACATTTCAGCATTCGGCATCTGACTTCCATGTTTAGGTCTTTATTGCAGAATAGTGTTCTCATTTTCATGAAGGACTGCCGTGCAACTTCAATCCTTGTCTTTATATCTATTTCTGGATCCCACCGTTCATTAAGCCAGCAACCAAGATATTTATATCTTGACACTTGATCAATATTTTTCCCATTGAGTGTCAATTTCATTGATGAGGCTGAATATTTGCTGATGATCATGTATTTTGTCTTGTTGATGTTTATATTTATTCCCATTCTTTGGCTTTCTATGTATACTCTGTCAACGAGTTTTTGGAGATCTATAATGTTATCTGCAATTAGCACGGTGTCATCTGCATATCGTAGGTTGTTAACAATCTTTCCATTTATTGTGATTCCCTCTGGACATTCTTCCAATGCTTTTTTAAAGATTACCTCTGCATATATGTTGAACAGGAGTGGTGAGAGCACACATACTTGTCTCACTCCTCTTTTGATGTTAATATCACTGGTGGTAATGTTGTCTAATTGAACGGTAGCTGACTGATTCCAATACAGATTTGTTATTAGTCTTATGTCTTGTTCGTCTAGCCTTATTTCTTGAAGGATTTCTATTAAGTTGGTGTGTCTGACTTTGTCGAATCCTTTTTCAAAATCTATGAAACACATAAATTGTTCAATATTCTATAAAAATTAAACTTAAAAGATCATGTACATAAACTTATAAAAACGATTTACTCCAAACAGGAAATGCAGCTTTTTAACTCTCAGACTTATCAAGCGAAAATAAAATATAAGAATAAGACAGGGCTGCATCCTTTCACCAAATCAATTTAATATATACAGTAAGACAGTGATGAAAAATATTAAAAAAAAAATAAAATGTGACAGAAAAACAAACTCACTTCGAACATGCGGAAACACTAATTTTGGAACTCACAAATAGCCACAATAGTATCAAATACACAATAAACACAATATACAGACCCCCAGATAATAATCCACTCAGTTTTCTTCACGAGTTAGAAACATGGCTAAGCGGCATCGAACCGTGTACAACACACAGGCTCATCCTAATAGGAGACATTAACATAAACACTCTTGACCACGCTTCTTCCACCACTAACACATATCTTGATATACTAAATCAGTACAACATTAACCCTACCATTAACTCCCAAACAAGAGAAGAAATACTCAATAACTCACTAACACAATCATGCATTGATCATATTCAACATACGGGCTCCCATCCATACATATACATCACCAGTAATTAACGTAAAAATTGCCGATCACTACTTTGTCTCACCTTCGTTTTATTACGTTTCCTACCCCCCCCTCCACAACCACAAAAGTCGACAAAACTCGATCATACTAAAGAGCTTTGTCGATAACCAAGTAAAAAATACAGACTGGAATTCCCTACTTAAAATAAATGATCCTGTAACATTATACGAGAATTTTCAACTAAAGTTCACAGAAATATACAAAAAAAGCAACAAAACCTACACAAACGAGGCGACAAACAGACAACAATCCATGGATAAATGACGACATACTAAATACTATTACTGAAAATGAAAATCTATGAAAAAAACTTAAAAGTCACCCAGTAACACACATATACAAACTTTATACAAAAACACAAAAAATAAACTAACAAAAAAAATTCGAACTGCAAAAAGACGCTACTACTTCCAAAAATTCATGGAATATAACGACAACATGAAGCAAACATGGGCTACACTCAACGAATTAGTAACCCGAAAAAAGAAAACTTCAGCACAAGATTTTATTGCAAAAAGCTTCGGCTTTTTTGCAATAAAAAAAGCATCACAGCAAAATTATATTTAGAGTAAATTCATTGTCATGACAATGAAGGACATCATTAATATTGAATAATATTGTTACTAAATGCGCACTTTTATAATTTGTTTACAATTCTGTGTTCTTTAATATTAAATACAGTGTTGATAATTACTACACAGTATGGGAAATAACAATGTCGGCAAAGAATGTATTTTACTTTTAAGCCTTATATATATATGTATGTATGTATATGTAGAAAGTGTTTTACCTTAGGTGTACTATACGTTAAAGATACCAAGCAATTTTATAAACTTGGTTTTAATACTTTTTCTCAAGTAAGCAAACAAGCAAGTAAGCAAAGTTTGCTCCTGAAGTATTCCTTCATCCGGAATTTGTCCCTCTATCCAGGCCTTCTGAATTATGCAGTGCAGCCCCTGTAAGACTCTTATACCACCATACTTCAGCATTTCTGGCCGAATATCATCTACTCCTGCCTTTCCACAATTCAAGCCTTTGATGACTTTTTCTACTTCAAGTGTTTTTGTTGAGTATTGCTGAGTACTGTTGAGTGCTTTTTTACCACTGTGCTATCACTCCTTGTTTCATTTAGCAATTTTTCGAACTAATTACTCCATACTTCAAGTATATCTTTTTTCTCTCGTTTTCATGTCGCCTTTATGATCTTTAACTTCTTTTACTGCACTCTTTCCCCCGTTTCTAAGCTTCTTCAACAACCTCCATAATATTCTGCCACATTGTTGATATTTATTTTCTATGTTCTTGCCAAAGTCCTACCATGATTTTTGTTTAGCTAGTTTTACACACTGTTTAGCTTTCTTACATTTGTCTCTGTATTCTCGAAGAGCACAAGCTGACTTATTTGGAAGGAACTTGCGATATTTCTTCTTCTTATCTTGATGATCCTGCCACCAGAAAAGTGATGTATATTTTATAAACTTAATCTTTTTATAACACAGAAATCAATTAATTGTAATTCAAGCAAGATATTATTTATCCCTTATTTCGTATTATATCCTTGACGTTATTCAGCCAATAGCATACCCGATCACATTTTCCAGGAAATTGATGTTGCGTTGACAAGGGGAAGCTTCATGTAAATTTGGTTCAAGGCGACACTAATTAAAAGTGTTTGTAGAGTTGAATCAATGCTTTAAGAAAATACTTAGAATATACAGTTTCTACACTTGGAAAATACTGTAGAAAATACATTCTTTTCTCTGATCATTATTGAATATCAAAGTTTCTCAGGATAACTCCTTCACACAACAGTCTTTTTTATTTAATGATCGCTCTCCTTATTGTCATATGGAATATGTCATATGTCATATTGTGAAGTTCATCAGAATCCATCAGTGGCTAAATATCCTCTCAAGCATTCCTGGACTTAGAGGAAGTTTTTTTATTGGAAATTTAAACATATCTGTGTCATTATGGTTTAAAAGATATAAACTTCATTTTAATTCCGGTAAGTTTTGATATCTTTGTTCATATTTAATAATGTTTTATGCCAGTTAATATTTTTTTCATTGGTATAGGTTTAATTACTGTAACTTCTTCCTATCTTCGTATTCGAGTTTTGCATTTCCGTCGTACTTAAGTTTCATTATTCATTATGAATTGATGTATATTATAAAATTTCATGTAAAATATAATTAAATACAGCACAAAGAAATGAAACGAAAAAACACGGAAAAGCTACAACAGATTTTTTTTTTCGCTACTGAATTTTAAATGTAATTTATCCATATATATATATATATTAATATATATATATATATATATATACATTTATTTACGAAGTAAATAAATAATAATTTATTTTTATAATTTATAATTTATAAATAATATTTATTTATAAATTTATTTAGAAATAAATAAATTTAATTTATTTATAAATAATAAATTATTATTTATTTATTATTAATAAATAATAATAATTTATTATTTATTATTTATTCATTCCTACTACAGAAAACAACGCATACATAAACCTCCTAACTTAATACACTAAGCATAGTTAATGAAACTGCCTTTCTAAAAAAAAAAAAAAACAAATTTCTAACACAAGAAATTGACTGTTCCTCTAGAAGGAGTGTTTACAACTAAACTTTATCGATATCGCTTACTATTATACAAGTGTCAGATAGAGAAGTTTACATAGCAAAGAAGTTTACATTTACAAAGAATGTGTTCAACACATTCTTACTGTCCCACTTTAAACTCACCTGACTTTTCTGCTTCCTCTTTCATTCCGTCTGCCTCGAAAGCACCAATTTTCTTCATAAAACATTCTTCGGCAACTGCAATCTCTCCATAACTCGTTGAAGAAAATATAAACAGATTCGTTCTTCCTTGATTGCTGCATGAGCTATGCACCAGGGTCATAGATTCAGCAAATTGTGCGTGGTATTTATCTAACAAAATAAATAAAAGATAATAAACTACATCATGGGATGAACCAGATTAAAAATAAAACTCCGATAGGATTGACACTGGACTAGTATCATACTTTATCAGACCATGGAAACACTTTTCAAACGAGGAGTCCACAGAGTTACTACTTGGAACAACTTCATCATGAATTCACCAAACCAGGTGTGTGTGTGTGTGTGTGTGTGTGTGTGTGTGTGTGTGTGTGTGTGTGTGTGTGTGTGTGTGTGTGTGTGTGTGTGTGTGTGTGTGTGTGTGTGTGTGTGTGTGTGTGTGAACCTACGGCAATAGTGTGGAAATCAAATCAAACGTATCAAACGTATCAAACGTATGAAGCTGTTGTGCTGTCTGGCTTGTATGTGGAAGATAGAAGAAGCTGTATAGGTAGTTTCGCAGAGATGAAGAAGCAGTTGCAGATCAAAAGATTATGTGACTCTGCATGGACCAGATTGAAATACTCCTCTTATGTATGAACACTACCGCACGTTAAAGGTGCCATTTCTCGAGACAAACGAATTAATTCGTGTTGACTGGGCATTTCAAGTAGATATGCCGGACTATTCCTGATCGGTAGCAGAACAGGCAGTTATCTGTAACATCCGGGATAAATTTTTGCAATATAGTTGCAGTGGGTAATGCATTGTGCAATATTCTCCACGGAATATATGCGTCTGGGTTGGTAGCCGTTGTGTGATATGGTAGGTCTCAGTGAAATAGTGTTTGGTGGGATAATGCAGGATTTTCCAATGAAGCGCTTTGGTTCAGCTATTGTGTTAGAATGGTGTAGATCTTGTTTATGTTGCAGAGAGTATTTTTCCCATGCATCGTCGGTTTTTATTAGAAAGATAGGCACCGGATATTCTGAGTTAGGAGGGCCGATCTACTCTTTCGTTATGCTATCAGGCATAGCAGCTTGAAAAGAGGATTTTACAGTGTTTATTTGCTCATCCTGATTCCCGTATTCCAATTTTGCGAACGATTTTGGAAAGTGCCAGGTGAGGCTCAGAAAAAGAATGTCACGCAAGACCCTCACGCATCACAAGTTCAATGGAGGAAAGAAAACATCTTTCTGGGTTCCTAACCATCGTTTTGTGGAAGAGGGGTTCCGTGAGGAATTCAGGAAGAGATGTTGTCTTCACTGTGTGCAGGAGGTTTAACTTCTTCCAACTTCGAAGGGCATCTTTGTAGAAGTTTCTTAGATTCAGGCACGTGCGCTGTTGTCATTCTGAAGGTTGTGGAGAAAGAGAGACCTCTAGTAGCAAAAGTTAAAATATATTCGGTGATGCATTTATGTGCCATTTGCTAGGGTATAAGGAGAAAGTGAGTGCGGAACGTTATCCTGTTGCCAATGGAGGAAAAGTCTTGTCTTACTTCTTTGAAAGTACTTAGCTTGGGTAGTAAAATCGGGTTGTTTTGTTCAATATAAATGGATACATAGTTGATTGTATTTGTTTGATAAATTGCACTGGTGGCATGAGAAATTTAGTGTATGCTGAAGGACGCTGGTGAGGTATTTGGTTAACAATTATTGTTCTTCCTCTTGTGGAGACAGCGGCTCCTATTGGTGCTCACTTTCCTAGTACTTTTGTGAAACGTTTAATGTGTGTATCTCAGTTCTTATTCCATGTAACAAGGCGTGTTTTGGGAAATCCGTTCGGTTTTTCCATTTGCCACACCACAGTCCTGTGGATTTATGTGCATTTAGTTTTCCTCCAGAGGATTTTTGGTATTGTTGATATGCTCTTTGTATGTTATAGAAATCTTTTGCGGGTTATAACTGCAAAATCATCAGCATATGCCCTCTGGGTTATGGCTTAGCAAAGTTTAGGCTTGGTAAAGTTTAGGATGGGATGCCCTAAGCAGCATGCTTAAATAAAATAGATACATAGATTTAGAGTGAAATAATTATTATCCGTATTCGAAACATTCGAACGTGAATATAAGCACAATTTTTAATTTGTTGTTAAAACATTTTCGTTTCTTTCTCAAGAAAACAGCTAATTCTTGCATCTCAATCATCAATTTGCAAATCATTAATATGACACGCTATATAAATATCAAATATTATTTTGGTTTTTTTTTCAGATATTCTTCGAATAAAATACAAAGAAAGATCAAATAAACGTCACGAACAACCCTGAAAACCTGTTTTGCTCGGTTTTTCCAGTGTAAAGGCGAAATATCGCAAACTGCATAAAATTATAAAACTATAAATTATAAATGCTGTAACTACAAAGCGTAAAGAACTATGCGGAAAAAATTATAACCGGACATTTAGTATTGCATACATCGCCTTGAAAACGAATTCCGTAGGGCAGAATCACGTGAGTTAATTTCGAAAGTCAGTTTCACTATTCGGTGGTGATTACCTACGATTCACGCAATGTTCGGGTGGGAAATACTTGGTAAGCATAAAAAATCTCTTCCACTGCTTAGCATTCTTTACTCTTTTTTCTCTGCTTGTGATGTGATGAGTAATTTTTTCTTTAGATTGGTCAGCATTGCTATTCTACAAAGTTCAAGCTGATTTGAAGTAAGAGGAAATCTTCATCTTTATTAAAACGTTTGCTGAACTGTGTGTGTGTGCGTGTTGTGCGTGTGCAGCGTACGATATCGATGCTAACGTAGTTCGGGTAGATACTGTTTTCAACGCTTGTTGGCCTAGTCCCAATTTATCCTTGTTGACGTAGCCAAAATATTTACAATTTGGAAGCTTTTTCCGGCAACATATGGCGTCTGTTTGTTGAAATTAAAATTATTGTCTCTTGTTACTCCTAAGTATTTTAACTCACTTGGTATCTCTTGAATTTCATCATCATCATCATGAACCATGGGCTCACTGCCCGTTGGTGCAGATGCCTTCTTCACTATCTCCTTCCACCTTTCTTTGTGCAGTGCACATTGTCGCAGTTTTGTACACCCAATCCACACCAGTCCTTTATATCGTCTATTCATTCTCTGTATGGCCTACCTATTCTGTTTAAACCATCCAAATTACCAAACGTAAATGTCTTTATCTTCGGGTCTCGTTCATTCTACAGATTTGTCCAAATCATTGCAGCTTCCGTTTTAAAATCTTCTACATTAGATTCTCTTTTGGTTGTATCTTCCGATAGAGCTCTTCATTGGCGACTTCTTTATTCATCCTATTCTTAGAATCTTCCTGTTAAATGTTCTTTCAAATGATCAAAATTATTTTTCTTGATTCCTTATTTATTACCCATGTTTCAGATCCATATAGTACACCGCTAAAGATGCTTCTTTCGAGTACTTTCAATTTTCTTTGCAGGCATTTGTTCGTCCCTTTGTAATCCTGATCTTTATTTCTTTTTTACCGTTCAAATCATACGTCATTTTACTTCTCAAATATGCGAATTGTTCTAAAGCTAGTTTTTCTTCATATAACTCACTACAGTATCTTGTCCACCGCTGTACAAGTTTTTCTTTATTCATCAATACTTTGCCTTTTTCATCTTAAATTGTGGCCTGTTTTGGTTGCCACTTTCTATTAATGATTCTGATCATTTTGTATACCTCCATTTTTTATGCTATCCATAGTACTGTTCTATATTATTGCATTGGGCCTCTAACCATTTCACCATCTCCATTCTGACTGCTTTTTTCACCTCATTACACTCTCTTCTATGTTGCTCCTCTATTTGTTCTGATGTATCCCTTCTTATCTTCAACATTCTTTTCTCCTGAACTAACGTCAGTGTTTCTTGTCTAATCCATTTCTTCTTGATCTTCTCTTTTCTACTGTTTCTTCAACTGCATCTTCTGTCGCATTCATTACTCTTTTCACTCTTGGATTCTTTCTTTCTCCACACTTTTACGTTTCTCCTTTAACACTGTTCTGTACCTTCTTCCTATTTCTGCTTCACTAATTTTTGCTGTATCTTCTTCTATTATGATGTTGCCATTTATATTTCTTTTTTAATTTCAACTTGATGTTTGCGATCACTAAACTATGGTCCGAGTCTGTATCCGCTCCTTGAAACGTTCGACACTGCTGTACTGATGTTATCCATCATCTTTTAATCTAATCATATCAATCATATTCTTGGTTGGTTTTCCCATCATTTGATCGCCACGGCCATTTTCTACACTCCTTTTGTTGAAATCATCATCTCGTGGTCAACAGCAAATTCTAACAATTTTTCACCTGGTTCATTTCTTTCTCCGAAACCATATTTTCCCATGATGCTTTCCCAACCATCATCATCTATTCCAACTTTGGCACTCCAACCCTTGAACTTCCATGCCGTTATAAAGGTTGTCTGATTGTTTTTTACATGTGGAGTTGTTGCTATTAAAAGTAACTTTTTTATCACGCGCCTGCTCCTCAACTTTAAAACGTTCTTCCTTGGCAGTTACTTCTAACTGTCAGCTGTCGTCTCCATGAAGCATTATCATCACATCATCGGCAAACGACTTGTTTCAGTAGTGAAAAATGCCTTAATAACGAATCGTACTGGATATTCCAGAAACCTGGTCCATAGCAAGAACCTTTTGGGCAGCCTCACTTGACTAGGTTATAGTTGTTAGTTTCATGGTTGCCCTTTTTGTCCAGAGAAGCAAATATTACGTATAATAGATAGAATTCATTTTTGGACATTTTAAACCTTTTAATAGTGTTATCATATCTGACCACCTTGCAGCATCGAAAGTCCTTGCACATACAGTGGGATTATGTTTTTTAATTATTTTAATTTCTATATTTATATATTTTTACTTTTGCTGTAGACTGTCCTCTGTGAACTTTCTTACCTCCTAAATAGTGTCCACGGTGATTGGTTGAGTTCGAAATGCACGTTTATTTCTTGATAGGTCTCTTGAATAGAAAATATACATTATCCGGTTTATCAGAAATTTTTCTAGCGCCTGGTTAGTGACATTTAGGAGACTATGTCGCCTGCATTTACTAAATTCGAAGGATGCTATTTTTCCTGGTTTGATTATATTTATTAGTATAATCTTAAATTATTTCCATGATAAGGGAAATAATCTTTTCTTTAGGCATTCGTTGTAAACTATTGTTATACATTTCGGATATTCGAGAAACGTTATTCAGAGTACTTCGCTATTTATCCCGTGCTCTCAAGGGGGTTCTTCTTCTTGGATACATTGATTCGCCTTTCCTTAACACTACTAGTTCGTCATTCCACCAAAGTACTAATTTTTTGCAATAGATCTTTAGTTTCTTGGGTATTCTGAATGTTTGGTCACCGACATTTTTCAGACTTGATGAAAGTTCGGAAAACAATGAAGCCAATATCTGCTTGTGATGATGTCTAGAAGATTTTGTCTCGGTTAAGCTATTTTTCGCTGGCGACAGCAGATTCATGCTCTGAGATTAGACTTGCAAATTCAATTTTAAATGTGTTTGCAAATGTATTTAGATTGGTTTTCTTTGTGATATACTTAAAGCTACAGTATTGGTTTAACTCGTGTATTTCTTTAAAGGCTATGACAATTTGTTTATTCAATGAGCTACCCTTTCGATGAATTGCTTTTCCGAATATCTTTTGTTCGATGCATTGTGTTTCCATTTATTGTTTATTCGTTTCATTATTTTTTCGATGAAGTGCCTTTCTTTCTGTTTTGAACTTTGTAGCTAAACTACACTTACTAAGTTTACTAGTTAGGAAACGAAATGAGCCCAAGTTTGTCTGTTGTAGACTTAAAATTAGGCTCTAGTGGGCAAATATGTAAAAGATTGGATTTTGAGAACTGAAGGAATATCTATTCTGAGATGAGAGTAATTTCTTTGAAATTTATAACTCTGAGAAGTTCCCTCAAAGTTATAAATTATTATTTATAACTATAAATTATTAACCTAATAATTAACCGCATATAAATTATTAGGTTAATTTGGAGTTTCATTTTTCTACTTTTTTTTGCGAAATAAAAATGTTTTTTTAAAATATGAGTGTTCGGATTAATTTATTGATACTGTAATAACAACTAATTAATCATATAGCATCTATCCTATTGTGCCCTAAGCTGGTATTTCATAATAAGCAATCATCCTGTACTCTCCATTCTAAGCGACTAACATTTATGCTACCGTGCTGAAACAGACAAACAATCAGCTCTCTTTAAACACCATTTGGAGGTGAAAAGATAAAAATAGATATGTCACTTCCGGTCTCTCAAAAAGCATTCCGAATTTTATCATGATACAATTTCTTCACCACTTGAAGGCAGACCAGATGAGCAGTAACCAGTATTGTTGATTCCCTTACTCTTACACAGTTAGTACTGCACACCTTTATGCACAAACCCTGGAAAGTTTGAAGAACAGCATGTCTACTGCTCATTACATTTCCAGGGAAGTTGACTGTGTTTTGAAGAAAGGCTTAATCACCAAACTACCACTTAATTCTTAAATTCTCTTCATGTAAATTTCTGCGTTTCTTCGCTACCCGATACAAACACTTATGACAAGTTTTTTTCTATAACTGATTATAATAGCGTTATTTGTTAAATAAAATAGGATGGAATGTTTAACTAGGTTAAGTTTTATAATTAATATAAATATTGTTCCTAAGGCAATTATAATGGATGCTCTCCGAAATGTATATGGCATCTTATAACGCATCAGAATTAATTCACATTCTTTTTCATTCCAATAGAATAACTAAAGTGTTTACTTTTTTATGAGTTGCAACGAAACGACACATAATGTTGCAATATTTTTCCATGTAACCTTGTGACGTTTTCCTGATTTTAAATGGAATTCAAGTTAACCAAGGATTTTGTGAAATACGCAATAGCAATTTTCACTGCATAAATCTTCCAATCAATTGCTGAGGCATCTTTAACTAGTAAAGAGATCTTTATCTTCTACAGGAAATATAGAACTGTTGTTTAATAAAAGCGAAATACATATGTTTTTTCCTAAGCAAAAGAAGTATAACCGGTATGAAATCTGTCTTTGCAAAAACATTATCTACTGTGAATGCCAACGATATCATCCACATTCCCCTAATGAATAATCTACTTGAGTAAGCATGTCACATACACACTATGACTGGTGTCATGAAAATCGTGTCCGTTGCCTGTAATGAATTATCAATGCCACAAGTCATTTCGATATGATGACAGTTCAGTTTGTGATTTCTTTTCTGTAAATCAGCTGTTCATAAGAATATAACGCAATGTAGTTTGTTCTTCGTTCTAATTCAAAAAAGGGAATTAATTGCATTTGAAATGACGGAGAATTTATATTTGTTTTAGGTATATTTGTATCCGGTTAATTTAATTCCACTCAATAATTATCCCTTAGAGTAAATGTGTTTAAAGGTTTTGGCTGATCACATTGATAGACTTTTTTTTTTTAATCATAAAATTTACTATGTGCAGGTATCTATAATACTAGACAAAATTATGAAGTCTAGGAATTTCCCTTAATAATAATTTATTATTAATCGCCTTTAATATAAAATGAATGACCACTTCCTTGCTTACTGGAGGAAGAAAGTGGCTTGAATAAAGTCGAAAGGTAGTCAGATTATATAACATTAGCACAATTGTGCTACCAACGCCTAACCGTTGTACAACCTTTCAGGATATAATGCTGGAGGTTTATGGATTTTTTACAACACTCAGAAAGGATTAAAAAGAATTTAATACTTCCTATATTTCGTCCTAGTCACTAGGACATCTACGGCGATTACAAAAATAACTAATGTAACATAACACAAATATCATACAATACTATGCCCACCCACATGGGTGACACTAAAATCCTATCTAGGTGGAGCGCCCTCTAAGAGCGGTTGTAGGTGGCCTGGAATATAAAGTAGGTTCTCTGGTGATGAGTGTTTCCCAAATTTTCTGAAGCTTAATGCAACCGTATTTATTAAGATTTGGTTGATTTCTAAGAGCTGCTGCTGCTGCATCTAAAAATAGTCTCTCTTTCTTGAATTTGCTGTGGTGGAACATGGTGGTTTTCTTCCATGATACTCTGTGGGTGGTGTCCAAGACATGGTCAGCCAAGCCTGAATGACCATAGTTGTGTTTACAGATTTAAGACTTGTGTTCCTCTAGGTGGATGGATGCTGATCTGCCTGTCTGTCCAAAGTACGCCAGCTTACAGGAACTTTGTAAACTCCAGGGTACATTGTAAACTCCAGGCAGAGAAAGAGGAGGGAGCTGATCTTTTGTAGAACGGAAAATGGTAGCAAGTTTCCGGCGGGGTTTATATGCTGTGGGTAGATTGTACTTTTTTAGAATCTTGGCTATTTTTTCGGATGTGCCACGGAAGTAGAGTATGGTGATGGCATTTTTAAATTCTTGTTGACGAGAAGGACCGGGAATGGGAGAGAAACTAATTATTTTTTGATACTGTGATCGCTGTAACCATTGGAGAGGAAAGTGTTGTGTATGTAGTTAAGTTCAGTAGTGAGGGCGGTTCCACTGGAACAAAGATTGTGGGCTCTCTTGGTAAGAGTTTTAATAATGCCATATTGTTCAGAGGGGTGGTGGTGTGAGAGTTTGTGAATGTATCTGCCTGTGTGTGTGGGTTTTCTGTATACAGTGAAGGCAAGTGTATCATTAGGCAGGCGTGTGACTAAGGTGTCTAGTAAGGGTAAACAATTGTTCTTTTCCTTTCCATACTAAACTGGATTCTTGGATGTAGGCTATTGAGATGACTGAGGAAGGAGTCTAATGTGTCTGGGCCATGAGGCCAAATAGAAAACATATCATCTACATATCTTAGCCAGATAGAAGGTTTGAGTGGGGCTTAAGCCTCTATACACGAATGTTTCAGATGTTAATTCCATATGTAACATATGTATATCTTATTTGGGTGGGAATAATAAAAATCGAGAGAATTTAGTTTTTCTCATTATTTCCGATTTATGGCTGTTTTATTTTACATATTCATCGGTACCTCCTACTCGAATTTCTCAAACAACGGGTTCCAGTCCTTTTGAATGCTTTAGTTGAGAGATTAATTTCATGGCCCTGTGTAGGACCGCTCCCCGTTTATTGACTTATTGAAATGACATGAAAAATTCTTCAGAAAACTACAGAAGCATAACTAATATGAACAATTATATATAATGAATAAATGGGCTAAAACAACCATTACATCAAAGTTACAATAAATTGTAACTTTCGATGGTACTGATCTATGACACTGTCAGTGTAAACACTTTTAACAGAGATTTGTCTATGATGAGTCACGATAAACTTTAGGATAAACTTTAAATAAAGTTTATAAATTGTTAGACAGAAAAAAAGCTATTTGTTGGGCAGTAATCGAAAGCATAGACTGTTTTGAAGACATGATCTGTGGTCAAATGTCAATTGAACCTGAAATGTAAAGCAAATGGAATAAGTGGATTTCAAATTAAGACCTGCGGTTAAGGTCAGCATTCTTCTCTCTCTCCTAGTCGTTCGCGTGTCAAAAAACTGTCAATATAACATAAATCTAGAGAAGATTACGATTTCTCAAAATAATTAAGGAAGAAAAGATCTCTCTCAGCAGAAAATAAGTGTGAATGTCTTTCAGCGTTACAAAAAAGCTTTTTAGATAATAGTGTGTGTCTTAACTGTATTCTTCTTTCTGTTTAACATCTTTCCACTCACGGCATGAACGGACTCTAAGTGTGCATGGCATGATAAAAGCAAGTAATAGAAATTCCTAAAGTTCATTTTTTTCGGACTATTTTCAAACAGGATTTTTAGAGCTAATAGAGTCTCTTACATCATTAGTGATTACAAGAAGTGTAAGAACAGAAAACCGTCACCATCAGCGATATGAAACCGACTGCCCTATTCACTTCTGAGATTTGACTTTTCCATTCTGAAGGTTATTTAATACCTTTCTCTGGATATACCTAGAAACACGCGTTTTTCACTCATGCACTGCACATACTGTGTTGGTCACCATCCTAGGAAAGAAACTTGAACTGTTAAATAGCTGGGTTTTACTCTCCAGTATAGATAACATAGGACTATATCACGTGATATTAATAACCCCCTGAAGGGGCGTAAAATGAGATATGTCATCATGTACTTCCAGGTTAATAATATCCAAGGCTGAATCAAGTAATCCACACTGTTTTTCTTGAACGGGCTGTTCATCGCATGACGATGGTATTAGTATTCATTATCATCATAATCACCAAATTCCTGATATATACTTTCAAGGGGTGATCAGGATACAATGGCACCACTACCTGAATACGTTTGCCTTATTATTAATCTGCTGTCCACAATTTTCCCTCAAATTAGTCTATTACTTGTCAACACTCCGGTATTGTCGTATCTAATAGTTCATGCTTCTAACTTCTGACTGAACCAATCCACTTAGACCTTAGGCTTCCATTGGGTCTGTTTCCTGTCATCTAGTCATCAGACATCTGCGTTGTTAATCTTTCATCTCTCTCTCTGATTCTATTCAAGTGACCCATACAACCATAGATTAGTTCTGTTTTGCACATTCCTGAATGCTAACAATGGAACTTCTTTTTAATATCTTCATTTCTAATTTGATATAACCATTTCTGCCATTGATGGTATACATTCACACCCCTAATTTTTCTCAGGAGCCTCATATATGCGGTCTCTTTCTAACCCAACTCTCAGATCCATAACTTCAAACTGGTTTCGAACATTGCCTTGTATACTGCTATACTCTATATACTACACCTTGTATACTTTCGTGGTTTAGCTAATTTCTCTCTTATTCCATATTCCATTCAGCTGACTACCAACCATACCAGCTTTGCTATATTGTTATCTATTTCCTGATTTAAGTTGTCTTTTTAACTAAAACTCTGCATAAAAAGCTGAAATATTTTACTACTTCTACAGAATCTCCATTCTGTAGAAGATATCTAAGATATCCTTATCTTCAGTTTTCATGTCATCTTTATCATCTTTATTTATTTTTACAGTACTCCTTTCTCAATTTCTTAGCTTTCTCAATACCCGCCAGCACATTTTGCCGCCTCTCAGATATTTATTTTCTGTATTGTAACCGAAGTCTCACTTATGAGTTTTGTTTAGAACTTTTACGCATAGCTTAGCGCTCCTTCATTTTAATCTGTATATTTTTAGGATATTTTTCCGACTTTTTTGCTTTGAATTTTCTGCATACTTTCTTCGTTTCCAAAACTTATTCTTTAACTTATTGTGTCAGTCATGAGGTTCTTATTTTTCTATCATTACGGAAATCAATACCACATACAGCCGTAGCTAATTCAATCAACGTATTCTTCAAAGTTTGCCACTGAGACTCCAAGGTTCAATTCCTGTTTTAAAACTGCTTCAAATTTCTTCAATAATATTAGTATAGTCAAATCTACAGTTTACTTATAAAATCTGCTCAACTTTATTTCTTTTTAGAGCTTTCTTACATGCTCTTGTTTTCAACGTAGTATCCATTTTTATCCTGCTTAGCATTAAGCATTATCCTGCTTAGCAATTTCAAATCCTCTGTACAATATTGTATCTTGAATCAGTATGAAGCCAATGTTTATCAAAATCAGTTGTTGTTTTATTCCTTTCTTCTGAGGAATGAGAAAACAGGGAATTTCCTTCAAGAAATTTATTTATCTAAATTGATGTAAATGAAAGCTAATAAAAATTAGGATTGCATACTTCCTGCATTGTCCAAATACAGTAATCCTTGATTACTGCATTTGGGTTAATCTTTGACAAATATTGAAATATTCGCATTTTTCCTAGCGAAATAATTTCTTACATTTATGCAAGTTTAATCAAGTTTGTGATCAAACAGATTTCATCATAAACAGGACTGCTAATCGAAAATTTATTTATAATATGTTTATGATTGATAAACAAGATTATTCATATATATTTACAATACAATTAAAGCTAAGCAGAATTTCAGCAACAATTCGCCTCCTACCCGATATTTTAAACCATTATTTGAATTCCAGTTTACACGAAAGTATAGACACATTTTTATCCCGATTTCCACGACATATTAACGTGTACACAATATCAGGACACAACAGATTTTTAATTCGAATTCCTCTGTTTTGTATTGAGGAAATACACAAAACAGTTATTTTAGCCATTGATCCGATTAGCTCTTATTTCTGTTCGCATTATAAAAAAGACCGGTGATATTTGAATAATTTAATCCATGGTTAAGAATAGATATACAGAAACTGAAATAAGACCTCAGAAAAAATATATAGCCTTTGAGCCAAAGAAGGACACTTTCGTCTGTGGTTTTTTTTGATTTACAATTTAGTCACGTACTCTACCTTTATTTTAGAAACATGACAGAGTACATGACTAAATTTGTAAATCAAAAAAAGCATTGAGGATCCATATTTATCTATGACGCGTTGTCTGAGAAGTTCTGTATTTGTTATTCTTGAGCATACAAAAATGTCGTAATTTGAAGATCGACGTTGATAGCTTCAAGGCAAACAGATGTAGAAATATTGGCTGCTAATTTTGAATTCATAACATCAATGTAGGGAAAACAAAATTTAAGAAATTCCGATTGTGTAAGTCAAATCCTCAGGACTTTACTTTTTTTCCTCAATTTCCGGACATTGTTTTCTTTACGAGTAATTGCTTAATTTTTTTATCCATAATTATTTAGTTAATTGTTTTTCTGCTTGAGAGGTGGATTGAATATCTAGCATGAAAGAGACATCCTCTGATACTCGGCTTGAAAGAGGCGTCTGCCTTAAACGTCATTTGAATGGCCAGTCATGAAAGAGCCCTCTCCTTATACACCATGTGAATGTATGAAAAATTGAAATCAAAGCTGACTCTTTTGCCGATTCAATTAACTAATAGAGTCTATTACATGTAATAACATATGCAGAGAACGCATACCTTCAATAAATATAATAGAATAAATATCTTCAATTATACACAAGATATTTCCATAAACTCCTTTTCGAATCTTAAGTGTAATGTTTTGCTTTTACTTAATCAGGAGGCCCTTATTGAGTTCGATTCTGTAGGTTTCCTGTTGGGGCGTGAGAGTTTCTATTTTCCGTTTCACCCATTCTGGTTTTTGGATTTATTTCAAAAACAAAAAAGTCTCGTAATGAAATACTCTTGGAATGCCTTTGTGAAAGATTTTTCATGAAGCATAAAAACACTTCATTGTGCTCGTCATCAATAACTATAACTAGGGTGTCGAATTTCTATTTAATGCCTCAACATTCTTAGTTAATCACCAGAATAGGCAAACTAATATAGAAACTGTGTAAATACACGGGTGTCCAAAAGCTAAGGACGAACAACATATGAAAAACAAAATTTCATGACTCCAGCCAAAAATCAACATGCATTTATTGCAAGCCTACTAATAAATTATATTATACAACAAAATGGTTCTATATTTTGTACATATTAAATACTTTGTACAAAATATTTTGTACAAATATTTTGTATTTTGTACAATTATTTAAATAATTTGTACAAATTCAATATTTGTACATATTAAATTGCAATAGGTTTTTAGGTTTTTTGGCAAAAGTTAGACATTTCCTAAGGACGTAGTTAGAGAATTAATGTACAGCGCTTACAGAAAACAATTCGGAGAGAGATGTCCGAATGGAATATATCCATTCCAAACTCTCCGTTTCAGCTCTCACAACATGCATTATCTGCACAAAGTGATTCAGGAGGGGAAAACTGACTGAATTATCATCCATAAAAATGAATTCTTCGCATACAGCACCACGGAATAATCCAATATGACGTTGAAGAACTTTGTCGCAATACCGATTACCAGTTCTGGTATCTCGGTGCGTCCATTAAGCATAATGCTTCCCCACACCATGATCATAGTATGGTCTTATTAATCCTTTTCAAGCACATTCTCCAGATGGTAAGCGGAACAACTTTTAGGCCAGATCAAGTTCGTATACTCGTAGAATAGGATAAAATACTAAAACTTCTCTCATCTGTAAAAAATAATTTAGCCCATTGGTGTCCTGTCCAATTTTTCTCGATACAGCATCACTGAAAATGTGCTCGACGATGAGCTGTGCATAAAGGAACGTAAACTAGAAGCCTTCGACAAACAGACCTACTTTTCGCAAACGTCATACCACAGTTTATTCAGATATCAACGTACCTGTGCTTGAATAGAGCCGAGTTGTAACCTGACCTGCAGCAATGCGTTGCTGTTATAACCAAACGTCTGTCTTCATGATCCGTCGTAGAGGGAACGCAACCTCTTTTGCAAACGTCTGAAACACATTCCATTGGTTTTAAACGCTGTCCAGATCCTCGATGCAACGTTATGCATGATTCCCAACTCTCTGGCAATATCAGTAATTCTGTGGCCTTCTTCAAGCTTTCCGATAATTCTTCCTCGTGTGAAATCATTTCGTTGATGTCTTTGAGACATTATAAGACATCGAAGTTTCCAACTTTATTCCTTCAAAAGAAAAGTTAAAGAAATATCAGTTTTCTACTTGAAATCGTCAGTTATACAAATTGACACAAGCTAATTTGTCTGAATTTGCGATTGTAAACTTCAGAATTAGTGTTCGATATTTTGGGTTTTGGATACCACTGAGCATCACTAATAACATAGTTCTGGTTGGGGTCAAAACTAACATCACGTCGAATACTTGACTATATTTATTATGATTACAAATCATTAACTATCTGATGCGTTTTACGAATTTTAAAACAAAATATATCAATTGCACAATTGCAGAATATCATTGAATTTCTGTTTTCACTGCATTATTGCTACGGTGGAATAGATAACTGAACTTCAGGAACATTCTAAGTGAGTAAGGTTCTCTTAATAGTTTCTTAAAAGAACTGGCATATCAGAATATACCTGGTAATGACAATGCTTTCACATCTTCACTAATGGCAACTGTCCTTAGTCAGCTGAACGAAACATGGATATAATAATCATTGCCTATATTTCAGATACTACTCATCTATAAGAATAACACTGAGAGGCTTCTATTTTTTGCGTTTTAAGAAAAAATTAATATGGTTTTGTTTAGATTTTTAGAGATATTCAAGATTATATTTCCTACATCACTCACAGTATAACGTCCATTTTAGTGATAACGGATTTGCAGGACTATGTTATTCTAAACTGATGTGCTAGCTACCGATCTATTTCTGAGGCTTCAGCTCAATTAAATGATCAGTTGGAGCTTAATCATTAAAATATAGTCATTATAAGGATCATGAAAAAATTCCCGAGCACATGAAAATGCTGTCGTGTCTAATGCGCAAACAAATTAATAATTAAATTAAATTATCTCAACTTCTGTCATTTCTGTTATAAACAAAGGGAAACTACATAAATATCAGAAAAAAAGGTATGATAATGCTTAAAAAGGCTTTTGTATTCCATCGTTTCCCTGAGTACACTATCTTCTTCAATCTGGATTTGACTGATAAGTCCCGGGGTGCGTAAGCGTTTCTCACAATATATTAGATACCGCATAGCTAACACAACGGGCCTCCCTAGCTCATTCAGTATAGATGAAACCCTTTGGTCGGAAACACCTCGGTTCAATTCCCGTCGCTGACGTGAGAAACCTTTATCTCATTCGACGAAAGGTGAGTTACCCGGTCTCGTACGGAGGTAGGGCTTTTTTTTTCACCCGGAAACTCGGGTCTTTCGTACCCATGAACAGGCAAACCGGCCCATTGAAGACACATGGATTGGAGGTGCAATAAGGAGTGCAGACCTGGTTGCATTAATTAGCTGTGTCTCTTCGGTGGGGGGGGGGCTCAATCCGACCTAGTATAGGATGGACAAGTAGATATGATGATAACTAAGACAACAAATAATTGTTCTACTCTAAAAAAAAACAAAATTCATTTCACATCAACTATGCAAGAGCAATTGTAAAGACTTTTCAATGAAAGGTTTGTTAAGCGACCTCATATAGAAGTGGCAGCGCTTTCACCTCCTGATGTAAGAGATTTTTTACCGTGAAAAATCGGCATACTCACCGGTACACAAGCAAGTAATGTAAGCAATACTTTTTAGAACTCAATTGCTTTTGATAGTAATCCTAAACGAATACAATATTAACCATCTTAGCCTTGGCTTATCTGCAAGAGCTGGGCTGCTATTCAAGTTAACATAACTTTGTAAAAAACTCATCCGATTCCAAATTCGCAATGCAAAGACAATCATCAATAAATAGAAGATAGCTGAAAACTTATGTGTGAAGTACTAAATAACAATATTAACTCTGCACATCAAATGATCAAAGTCTTAAGATTATATAATCGAATATGCTTCAACATTTAAGTTTCGTTACGATGGTTCAAATTAAGTGATTCTGACTAATGTGATATTGTTCACATCCTTTTAAAACATTTTAAATAAATTGGTGTTGTCCATGATGTTGGGATTCAATGGAAATAAACCAATTAGGTACTAGTAGGATAAATTCATGAAGTCTTATATAGCCTTCTAGGTTAAATTTGTTTGGCCGTTCAACCTCAAAACAGTGAAATGGAAAATTTCTTTAGTTATAGTCGTCATACATATTTATTTGCTCTTTTGTTCCGCTTGTGAGTTTCATAATGTCGTTGTGTTGTCTCTCTTCTCAGTTCCAATTATTTATAATCACTTGTCCTCGTTTTCATAGTCACGTATGTAAGATCAGATATCAGATGTTGCTGTTCAACAAGTCTGTCTGGTTACAATATCTTTCGAGGAATTTTTAGTCCTATAAATAGCATAGTTTCCTGTGTAGATCACCTTGATGTTTCTGCCAACAGAATAGTGTGGTATATTTTAAAAACTTGATATTCTATGAACAGAAATCACACTAATCATAATTCAAGTAAAGTATTATTTGTCTCCTATTTGGTAATCTCCTGATGCTATCCAGCCAACCCGGTCATGTGTATCAGGAACTTGCTGTTGAATTCGACAAGGAGAAACATCAAAGAAATCTATTCATGGCGACACTGGTTAAAAGTGTTTCATCTCCACGAATGCTTTTGGACAAAATACTTACCGATAAATCTTCTCTCTGATCATTATTGAATATCAAAGTTTCTCAGGATGACTCTTTCACACAACAGTCTTTTTTATTTAATGATCGCTCTCCTTATTGTCATATGGCTTGTTGTGAAGTTCATCAGAATCCATCGGTGGCTAAATATCCTCTCATGCAACCCTGGACTTAGAGGAAGTTTTTTTATCGGAAATTTAAAAACATTTGTGTCATTATGGCTTCAAAGATATAAACTTCATTTTAATGCTGGTAAGCCTTGATATCTTTGTTCATATTTAGTAATATTTTATTGCAGTTAATTTTTTTATTATTAAATTTACTTAATTGCTGTAATTTCTTGCTATCTCTTTGAATTTGCATTTTGCACTTCCGTGGAACGTAAGATTCCCTATTCAGTATGGACTACAGTACTTTTTAACACTTCATGTAAAATATAATGAAACAGAGCAGAAAGAAAAGAAATTAAAAAAATTGAGAAACTACAACAGATGTTTTCCTGATTACTGAATTTTAAATGTAATTTATCGAGCTGCTAATTTATTTTTTAATTTAGTTTTCTCTTTGGTATTGTTTTCTGTAATTTCAACTTTCTTTCTGTCTTCTTCAAGTGACTCTCGCTATCATTACTTAGTTCTCTTCTTTCTGTTATCAAATACTTTTTCATATATATCTTTTTTCTTAAATACTCTCTTATTCCACATGTGTTTGTTTTATTTATTTAATATTATATATACATAAATCTTTTTTTTCTGAGAGACTGTGCATCAGTATGCTCTCAACTCTGCATAGAAATCAACATCTTGATATTATCAGCAAATTAAAATGAACCAGTATTTTTATTCAATAATAGCCAAATACGGGGCACGGAACAGGGATAATTGCTAAGGAACCAGGGATATAAGGTGCTAAGAGCATCTGGTAGTTTGAAGTAGAAAAGATGAACTAGGAATCCTTAAAATGCAACAGTTTCCAGGGTAATATAAACAAGCCTCACAAAATGAGCTGTTCAAAAACCATTCGTAAGGAAAGATATTTGCACCTTATCTAAACATCAACCATGACACCCAAAAACGCAATTATCCTGATGAACACATCATTAAATATAAGTGATGCACTCACTTGAAGAAACGATTTCATCAAAATGGATGAATTCCCTCATCGTGGATCAAATAATGATGTGCCTGTAGAATGTCTATTGGCCAATGGCATCACCAGACTCAGAAATTTCATAACGTAGAGGTAAGAATCTATAGCTGTTTATAATAGAATGGAATTGGAACTTTGGATAATTCAAGACTGTCCATATTCATTTAATTATGCAAAATTTCTCTTTCAAATCCAAAATCAGTACATTATGCCGTACAGTAAATATTTAAGCAGCCTCTTCGCAAATTATGCAAAAAACCTGACAGGTACGCATAGAGTTCCGACATCAGTCCAACAGAACACATTCGGTATATTTACTGGAATGTCATTGAATGATACACCATTGAGTCTAACAGCAAATAGATGGTGTATGTCATTTTGAAAGAGGACTATTTTCGCTATACACTTTTATACTTAACTAACATCTAACGTAGAGATAGGAGCTAGCCGATACACTTTGCCTATTCGAAAGAAAGAGAGAGATAAATGTCTGCTCTGACTCTACCATTACCCTCACCTCATTTCCCTCTAAAATAATGAACATTATCGTCAACAGCTGCTCTCCACCAGTTATAAATTCTGGTTCTTAGCCTTTATGTAGGCGCGGCCCCACCATGTATCCTAAAATATTTTTGCGGCCCGCTAGTTTGTAGTATCATAATAATAATAATAATTATTTTTTTTAAATCGCGGGTTTTATTTACTGATCATAATAACAAAAAAATTAGAAAACAGAATTCATCTTCACTCTTCTTGCTTCAATGTGTTACTCAATGCTAATCGCATGCAGGCTATTTGGAGATGATTTCATTCCAACGTTTTGATATTTCCCCTTGTGGAAAATCACTTTTCACACAAATATGTAGAAAGAAACGCTAGTCAACATAGTTTGAATGGCAGTTGTACACAGATACAATATTCCCTCCAGATATGTATCCAAAATTGGACCAAAGTGTTCTTCTTGAAAACGCAGATCGGACATAAATACTTTGTCGAAATACTTAAATCCTTTGTCGAATACAAATTTATCACCTTTGGTGATAAATTGGTATTTTCGCAGTTACTGTATGGATTGACTCGCAGTGTTACTGGCAGCGAAATAATTGTGGCGCCTCCACAAAAGAAACTACTGAATTAAACTTATAATTCAGATTACTAATACAAAACAATACAAGTTTGAAACAAAGTAAAATAAAGAACAAAAAATAATTTTTTAAGAGGTTTCAAAATTTTAAAGACTAGAAACGTTCTATAAATTTTCCCCGGCCTCGTAAGGGGCTGCGGACCCCAGGTTAAGAACCATTGTATTAACACATAATGCCATGGAAAGTAAGAAACTTCAGCTTTTTCTCTTGATAGTTGCCTAAAAATGATCCAGACTAACATTATGGATTACTCACAAGTGACCATCCTTCGAGTTAAGTTCGACATTTTGTCACTCGTTTCTGATTTCTTCTGTGTCGCCTACTCATCATGATGGAGGATGACTTCTTCTTGTTCGACATTCCCCAAGAATGTCGAACAAGAACTAATTTTTTCGCTTAAAGAAACTTACCTTGACCTGCCTCCTATATCCTTGATAACACAGAGTCAAAAGACCACTCTTATCAATGTGATATTTATCTACACGCTTCCGAGGCACACATTCAAACATCACACGGAGTACTATTTCAATCACTGAAATAATGTCCACCATTTGTTCGTTTCCTTTAACCGATTAAAACGAACAAAGCAAAACAGAAAAGGGAAGAATCGGTTCAACATTTTCTTACAGTCTCATGTTAACCTCACCAGACTGTTCCTCTTTCGTTCCGTCCGCCTCTATTCAATCGAAAGCACCAACTTTCTTCGTAAAACATTCTTCTGCAACTGTAACCTCCATGTCTTGGTGAAAAACATAGAAACAGATTTCTTCTGCCTTGATTTTTGCATGAGCTGCGCACCAGGGTAATATATTCTGCAAATCTTGTGTCGTATTTATCTAAAAATATATATAAAGGATAAACTACATGAACCGATGAACCTGATTAAAACAAGATTCCGATAGGACTGACACTGAACTAGTATCATACCTTATCAGACCATGGAAATATTTGTCTAACGAGGAGTCCACAGGGTTACCTCTTGGAACAACTTTATCGTGTATTCTCTCTCTCTCTCTCTCTCTCTCTCTCTCTCTCTCTCTCTCTCTCTCTCTCTCTCTCTCTCTCTCTCTCTCTCTCTCTCTCTCTCTCTCTCTCCATTTAATCCATAAGTAATAGTGTTATGCTTCCAGGGATGATCGGGATTCCAACAGATTGATAAATTATAACATTCCCTGAATAAATTATTTCCTGCCACAAGGTGATAGTAGCTGGTTATTTTTTCATATTTATTCATTGTGGGCACGCTGTATCGCGTTAAAAATGATGACAGATACAGCTTACTTTCGCTACGTGACTCAAGATGGGATGTGCTTGGTGTACAGATAGAAAGCAACACGAAACAGTAGAGAGGGACTAAGAGGATGAAAAGGTTCCTTTGAATTATTGTACTTTCGTTGAATTTCAGAAGAGGTATGACTTTCGTCTCTTGTTACACAACTCAAAATATTCAACTCTCTTGGTTTTAGAAGTAATCCATTGATTTATATTCACAGAAAAACAATTCAGTTATGTTTCAATTATTTATATTTAATAGCAAATAATTTTTATTCAGCTATTCATAGATTTCTCTAAGAACTTTATTGTGAAGTAAGTGTCATGAAAAGTATGGCAGTAATGGCAGTTTTCCATTTATGGCTACCGTTCTTTCATCAAGATTATTCAATAGCATCAATTAATAATACTGGCTAAATATGCAATGACAGTACATCGAGGTAAAATTCCTTCACGCGGCCGATGTTTTTTCTATGTTGGGTAATGATAAATTATTGACTATTAATGCTAGTTCATTATGCAGCAAACACAAAAACAAAAGATGGTTCTCGCCAAGTTTATTTCTTCAACAGTAGACGCTGCAGTACAAAATACACAAATTTCAACTAGTATTTATTTCACATACCACGCGTGTATGTTTTACAGTGGAAGATTTCACTACTTGCTTTTAAACGGTTTTGATAGCCTTAAGAGTTGCTTAGAAAAGTATTGGTCAAGCACATTTGGCAACGTTTAGCGATAATGACTAAAGAATGAAAATGAGAGCAATTCCTGTTTCTCTCTCCCCCACTACACATACACACACACACAAACCTACGACAACCCCCCCCCCCAAAAAACTATCACTACAAGAACACAAAGAAACAAACACACCATGTCTAAATCCAACCCTATTTGCAGAAAAAAAAAAAAAGGTTAAACTGTAATAGCAGTCGAAGTCTTTCAAGCAGATACCAACAAACAGTAAAATCAACACCTGGCTTGTGACCACTATAGGAACACAACCATGAAACCACCACCCTCTGTCATCTATTATCTTCCTCAGATAAGCTCTGCTAAGCTTCGAGGAAGAATATTACTAACATGCAAGTATCTGTTATACACACTTGTAATGCATCATAAATATTATATACATATAATTACTACAGCAACTATGTATGCAATTCATCTGAGACATAAAAAAAAAAATTATGTATAATCCTTATTGTAAATACTGTAAATATTATTATTGTATGTAACTTATACTGAGACATAATAAAATGTAAAAAAAAAAATTATTATTATTATTATTGAATTGTGTGTGTGCAGATACTCTGTGTGATAGTAAACCTTATCATTTTCATTGTAAAAATAAATAAGTCGTTTATAAAAAAAAAAAATATTATTATTATTATTACTATTATATTCTAAATTCAAAAATTCTGTATAAACCTTATTGTAAATATTGTAAATATTATTATTGTATGTAATTTATACTGAGACATAATAAAATGTTATAAATGTTGTTAAAAAAAATTTATTATTATTATTATTATTATTATTATTATTATTATTATTATTATTATTATTATTATTATTATTATAACAAAATATACAACAAAGCATTAACAAAAATAAAAATACGCCCCCAAACGAAACAAAATCCATGGATAACAGACAACATACTAACAGACATACAAAGAAAAGATGCCCTATGGAAACATCTTAAGAAGTCACCGAACAATATCGCTTTAAAAGCTGAATACAAAAGAAAACGGAATCTCCTAACAACCCAGATTCGAACGGCAAAAAGAAACTATTACAGCAACAAATTAACAACAGCACAGAACGACATAAAGGAAACCTGGCACCTGATTAATGAAATGCTGGACAATATACACAGAACCACTGCCACAGAAACCATAAAACACAGCTTTGCCTGCGACACCAAATCCCTCAAAAAGTTGGCAAACAACTTTAATCAGCACTTCGTGAACTCTGTCCAAAAGCTACAAGAAACAACCTTTCCTCACACATACGAACATTCTCCACTAGGTCCACGAGCAACCCAGCCGATGTGGTTCCCCACAGTAACAAAAGAAGAACTATCACTGGCAATTCAACAAATTAATCCTAACAAAGGACCGGGGATAGACGGAATCAGACCAAAAGACATCAAGAAACACTCAACCGACCTACTTCCAGTTATACAAAAACTGTTAAATAAAATCTTCGAAACGGGACACATACCTGAAACACGGAAGACTGCATTAATCACACCCATACACAAACAGGGAAAAACAAACATAATAAGTAATTACAGACCTATCGCCACGCTGCCTGTAATCAACCAAATCATGGAGCGCATTGTACATCAGAAACTCTCCGCATACGTTGAAAAATTTCAAATCATACCCAAAACACAATATGGCTTTCAAAAAATAAAGGAACAGCAACACTCCTTGAAGACTTCACAGATCTAATAAACGCTGCATTGGATAAAAACAGAATAACATTAGTGGTATTCATTGACCTAACTAAAGCATTTGACACACTAACACATAAAACCTTGTTAACGAAACTTACCCATATCGGAATTGGAGGTCGTCTACTCCAGTGGTTTAAAGCATACACGAAAAACAGAAAGCACATCACACGTATAGGATCAGCACACAGCAAAGAGGTACATGTAACCTGTGGAGTACCTCAAGGAGCTGTCCTATCTCCCATTCTATTTAACATATACACACACCACATAAGCCAACTCCCCCTAAAAAGTAAAATCTTCCAGTATGCAGACGACACTGCCATAGTATCCATTCACAACACTGCAAAAATCGCTTACAAAAATATGCAACACGACATCAATCAAATCACTAACTGGTTAACCGAAAACGGCATATATATAAACCCTGGAAAAACAAAGCTAATGATATTCAAAAACCACCAAACCCTGCCCATAGAAACTAAATATCTCACTATCAAACATTCATCCTGCTATACACAAAGTGCAGAACCTAAAATCACAACCATCACACAGGTGAAAACAACACGCTAACTTGGACTTCACTTCGATGCAGATCAAAGTTGGAATAGCCATACAAACTACCTACATACCAAGCTTAGGATAATAGCAAGCAAACTATACCGATTAAAAGACATTGCCCCAAACCACATAAAAATACTAATCTATAAAGCATAATGTGAAAATATTTTAAGATATGCATCACATCATACGCATTCTGCGCAGACTACAGACTTAACAGGCTACAATGGTTGCAAGATAAAATGATAAAACTGATATTCTGGGAACAACCCACTCTTATGCAGGAAGCATGGACAAAACACAAAATATTTAAGGTGAAACACTTACGCCACTGCACAGTCATGTTAAAACACTACTACAGCCCAACATATAGAGTAACCAGAACAACATATCAAATAACAAGACCACAGTCAACAAACTACATAACATATAAGTACAACAATCACCACAGCAAAGCCACCCGAAACTTCTATGTACCTGACATGATAAACAAACTGCCGTTCGACAACAGAAACTTAGGAACATACAGAGAGCTGAAACAGAGAGCTATATAAATATTATAGCGAGAATGAAAATTAGAGCAATTCCTGTTTCTCTCTCCCCCACCACACATACACACACACACAAACCTACAACAACCCCCCGTCTCAAAAAACTACCACTACAAGAACACAAAGAAACAAACACACCATGTCTAAATCCAACCCTATTTGCACAAAAAAAAAGTTAAACTGTAATAGCAGTCGAAGTGTTTCAAGAACGTTCCAACAAACAGTAAAATCAACACCTGGCTTGTGACCACTATAGGAACACAACCATGAAACCACCACCCTCTGTCATCTCTTATCTTCCTCAGATAAGCTCTGCTAAGCTTCGAGGAAGAAAATTACTAATTTGCAAGTATCTGTTATACACACTTGTAATGCATTATAAATATTATTTACATATAATTACTACAGCAACTATGTATGCAATTCATCAGGGACATAAAAAAAAAAAATTCTATATAATCCTTATTGTAAATACTGTAAATATTATTATTGTATGTAACTTATACTGAGACATAATAAAATGTAAAAAAAAAAATTATTATTATTATTGAAAAAAAATATTATTATTATTATTACTATGTGACTTCTCCAGGGATTCCAAGGACCCATCGCGGGAGGCCGCCTACTCTACACTTCTGTAACTTCACCACTTGACTAACTACACCACCCCATCTCTGGATAATCACTGAATTGTTTATTCAGAAAAAAAAAATGCAAATATTTTATCATTCTATTGCTTAGAAATAAAACGATTTCGCAAAATTATGGGGAGGAAGCAACGTCACTGCGAGTGTATTGAAATTTATTATAAACACTGACTGTTCAGCCGCAGTGATAATAAAAATGAAATATCATCACTTTATATTATAGAAATTTTCATTATCTTTGATGAGCGTTTCTCAATTTCAAAAGATCGAAAATATTTTCTAGTAATATTTTCTAGAAAGATCACTTGAAAGAAACAGCAACATATAGATATACTTCATAGACTTTCCGAAAGCCTTCAATGAAGTACACAATAAATTGTTTAATATTCTATAAAAATTAAACTTAAAAGATCATGTACATAAACTTATAAAAACGATTTACTCCAAACAGGAAATGCAGCTTTTTAACTCTCAGACTTATCAAGTGAAAATAAAATATAAGAATTAGACAGGGCTGCATTCTTTCACTAAATCAATTTAATATATACAGTAAGACAGTGACGAAAAATATTTAAAAATAAATAAAATGTGACAGAAGAACAAACTCACTTCGAACATGCGGAAACACTAATTTTGAAACTCACAAATAGCCACAATAGTATCAAATACACAATAAACACAATATACAGACCCCCAGATAATAATCCACTCAGTTTTCTTCACGAGTTAGAAACATGGCTAAGCGGCATCGAACCATGTACAACACACAGGCTCATCCTGATAGGAGACATTAACATAAACACTCTTGACCACGCTTCTTCCACCACTAACACATATCTTGATATACTAATTCAGTACAACATTAACCCTACCATTAACTCCCAAACAAGAGAAGAAATACTCAATAACTCACTAACACAATCATGCATTGATCATATTCAACATACGGGCTCCCATCCATACATATACATCACCAGTAATTAACGTAAAAATTGCCGATCACTACTTTGTCTCAACTTCGTTTTATTACGTTTCCTACCCCCCCCCCCCTCCAGAGCCACAAAAGTCGACAAAACTCGATCATACTAAAGAGCTTTGTCGATAACCAAGTAAAAAATACAGACTGGAATTCCCTACTTAAAATAAACGATCCTGTAACATTATACGAGAAGTTTCAACTAAAGTTCACAGAAATATACAAAACAGCAACAAAACCTACACAAACGAGGCGACAAACAGACAACAATCCATGGATAAATGACGACATACTAAATACTATTACTGAAAATGAAAATCTATGGAAAAAACTTAAAAGTCACCCAGTAACACACATATACAAACTTTATACAAAAACACAAAAAATAAACTAACAACAAAAATTCGAACTGCAAAAAGACGCTACTACTTCCAAAAATTCATGGAATATATCGACAACATGAAGCAAACATTAAAGAACACAATCCTGTGTTCTTTAATATTAAATACAGTGTTGATAATTACTACACAGTATGCGAAATAACAATGTCGGCAAAGAATGTATTTTACTTTTAACCCTTATATATATATATATATATATATATATATATATATGTATGTATGTATATGTAGAAAGTGTTTTACCTTAGGTGTACTATACGTTAAAGATACCAAGCAATTTTATAAACTTGGTTTTAATACCTTTTCTCAAGTAAGCAAACAAGCAAGTAAGCAAAGTTTGCTCATGAAGTATTCCTTCATCCGGAATTTGTCCCCCTATCCAGGCCTTCTGAATTATGCAGTGCAGCCCCTGTAAGACTTTTATACCACCATACTTCAGCATTTCTGGCCGAATATCATCTACTCCTGCCTTTCAACAATTCAAGCCTTTGATGGCTTTTTCTACTTCAACTGTTTTTTGTTAAGTATTGCTGAGTACTGTTGAGTGCTTTTTTACCACTGTGCTATCACTCCTTGTTTCATTTAGCAATTTTTCGAAGTAATTACTCCATACTTCAAGTATATCTTTTTTCTCTCGTTTTCATGTCGCCTTTATGATCTTGAACTTCTTTTACTGCACTCTTTCCCCCGTTTCTAAGTTTCTTCAACAACCTCCATAATATTTTGCCACCATGTTGATATTTATTTTCTATGTTCTTGCCAAAGTCCTACCATGATTTTTGATTAGCTAGTTTTACACACTGTTTAGCTTTCTTACATTTGTCTCTGTATTCTCGAAGAGCACAAGCTGACTTATTTGGAAGGAACTTGCGATATTTCTTTTTCTTATCTTGATGATCCTGCCACCAGAAAAGTGATGTATATTTTATAAACTTAATCTTTTTATAACACGGAAATCACATTAATTGTAATTCAAGCAAGATATTATTTATCCCTTATTTGGTATTATTTCCTTAACGTTATTCAGCCAATAGCATACCCGGTCGCATTTTCCAGGAAATTGGTGTTGCGTTTGACAAGGGTAAGCTTCGTGTAAATTTAGTTCAAGGCGACACTAAATTAAAAGTGTTTGTAGAGTTGAATCACTGTTTTAAGAAAATACTTAGAATATACAGTTTCTACACTTGGAAAATACTGTAGAAAATACATTCTTTTCTCTGATCATTATTGAATATCGATGTTTCTCAGGATGACTCTTTCACACAACAGTCTTTGTTATTTAATGATCGCTCTCCTTATTGTCATATGGCTTGTTGTGAAGTTCATCAGAATCCATCAGTGGCTAAATATCCTCTCAAGCATTCCTGGACTTAGAGGACGTTTTTTTATTGGAAATTCAAACATATCTGTGTCATTATGGTTTAAAAGATATAAACTTCATTTTAATTCCGGTAAGTTTTGGTATCTTTGTTCATATTTAATAATGTTTTATGCCAGTTAATATTTTTTTCATTGGTATAGGTTTCATTACTGTAACTTCTTGCTATTTTCGTATTTGAGTTTTGCATTTCCGTCGTACTTAAGTTTCATTATTCAGTATGAATTGCTGTATATTATAAAATTTCATGTAAAATATAATTAAATACAGCACAAAGAAATGAAACGAAAAAACACGGAAAAGCTACAACAGATTTTTTTAATTTATTTATAAATAATAAATTATTATTTATTTATTATTAATAAATAATAATAATTTATTATTTATTATTTATTCATTCCTACTACAGAAAACAACGCATACATAAACCTCCTAATGAAACTGCCTTTCTAAAAAAAAAAAAAAAAAAAAAAATTTCTAACAGAAGAAATTGACTGTTCATCTAGAAGGAGTGTTTGCAACTAAACTTTATCGACATCGCTTACTATTATACAAGTGTCAGATAGAGAAGTTTACATAGCAAAGAAGTTTACATTTACAAAGAATGTGTTCAACACATTCTTACAGTCCCACTTTAAACTCACCTGACTTTTCTGCTTCCTCTTTCATTCCGTCTGTCTCGAAAGCACCAATTTTCTTCATAAAATGTTCTTCGGCAACTGCAACCTCTCCATAACTTGTTGAAGAAAATATAAACAGATTCTTTCTTCCATGATTGCTGCATGAGCTTAAAGAATCTTACCTTGCCCTGCCTCCTATATCCTTGATAACACAGAGGAAAAGAGACCACTCTTATCAATGTGATATTTACCTACACGCTTCCGAGGCCCACATTCAAACATCACACGGAGTACTATTTCAATCACTGAAATAATGTCCACCATTTGTTCGTTTCCTTTAACCGATTAAAACGAACAAAGCAAAACAGAAAACGGAATAATCTGTTCAACATTTTCTTACAGTCTCATGTTAACCTCACCAGACTGTTCCTCTTTCGTTCCGTCCGCCTCTATTCAATCGAAAGCACCAACTTTCTTCATAAAACATTCTTCTGCAACTGTAACCTCCATGTCTTGGTGAAAAACATAGAAACAGATTTCTTCTGCCTTGATTTTTGCATGAGCTGCGCACCAGGGTAATATATTCTGCAAATCTTGTGTCGTATTTATCTAAAAATATATATAAAGGATAAACTACATGAAGCGATGAACCTGATTAAAACAAGACTCCGATAGGACTGACACTGAACTAGTATCATACCTTATCAGACCATGGAAATATTTGTCTAACGAGGAGTTCACAGGTTTACCTCTTGGAACAACTTTATCGTGTATTCTCTCTCTCTCTCTCTCTCTCTCTCTCTCTCTCTCTCTCTCCATTTAATCCATAAGTAATAGTGTTATGCTTCCAGGGATGATCGGGATTCCAACAGATTGATAAATTATAACATTCCCTGAATAAATTATTTCCTGCCACAAGGTGATAGTAGCTGGTTATTTTTTTCATATTTATTCATTGTGGACACGCTGTATCGCGTTAAAAATGATGACAGATACAGCTTACTTTCGCTACGTGACGCAAGATGGGATGTGCTTGGTGTACAGATAGAAAGCAACACGAAACAGTAGAGATGGACTAAGAGGATGAAAAGGTTCCTTTCTTTGAATTATTGTACTTTCGTTGAATTTCAGAAGAGGTATGACTTTCGTCTCTTGTTACACAACTCAAAATATTCAACTCTCTTGGTTTTAGAAGTAATCCATTGATTTATATTCACAGAAAAACAATTCAGTTATGTTTCAATTATTTATATTTAATAGCAAATAATTTTTATTCAGCTATTCATAGATTTCTCTAAGAACTTTATTGTGAAGTAAGTGTTATGAAAAGTATGGCAGTAATGGCAGTTTTCCATTTATGGCTACCGTTCTTTCATCAAGATTATTCAATAGCATCAATTAATAATACTGGCTAAATATGCAATGACAGTACATCGAGGTAAAATGCCTTCACGCGGCCGATGTTTTTTCTATGTTGGGTAATGATAAATCATTGACTATTAATGCTAGTTCATTATGCAGCAAACACAAAAACAAAAGATGGTTCTCGCCAAGTTTATTTCTTCAACAATAGACGCTGCAGTACAAAGTACACAAATTTCAACTAGTATTTATTTCACATACCACGCGTGTATGTTTTACAGTGGAAGATTTCACTACTTGCTTTTAAACGGTTTTGATAGCCTTAAGAGTTGCTTAGAAAAGTATTGGTCAAGCACATTTGGCAACTTTTAGCGATAATGACTAAAGCAGATATGTAAATATATTGGAAAACTGTAGTGTAATTAAATTATCACTTGCTTAGTTCAGGCGTCCAACACCTAACGGAATACTTGTCTCTATATAGTATTTATATGGAATCGAATAGAGTCTGACATCATTATTATTATTATTATTATTATTATTATTATTATTATTATTATTATTATTATTATTATTATTATCATCAACGATAACTTCTAAGGCCGGAAAACAGGCCACACTAGGCCTAAATCCTTGATATGCATCATGATGATGATGATTTTTTTTATCATATAGATTAATATTATTACAGTATATAAAATGATAAAATTTATCTTTTGGGAACATACAGACAATACCGGCTTTATATATACCACAATCTCAGAACATAAATACTAACAGCAAAACACTTATGTCACTATGCAACTATGCTAAAATACTCACCCTACACACCTTAAAACGTAATGAAACACAATATATTAGTTCAGGCTTTCTAGTTCAGTAACTCGTGATAACATTCCAATTTATTGTATGTGAGTGGGTCCTTGCGTTTCTTGTGTGTGTGAATGAATTTCTCATCCTACGGCAGTAGTGAACATCTGACCTATCAAACATCAGCCTACGTCCATGACAGCAATCAAACCAATAAACAAAAAATAATCGATGTCATCTTCAGATAAGCTTAATAAAAACCTCAAAGAGTTGTAGTTTTAAAATTAGACCATACAGCTGACATCTCCCCTACAGCATAATGACATTCAGACCCTAAATGAAATTTCCAGGAGGACCAAAAAAACAAGGCTTGCCACGACCCACACCAGTCGTAGTTCGTCTTAAAAGCAAGTCCACAAGAGACAATCTCATAAAAGCCAGCAGAGTGAAAAAAAACAGTTGCCAAAAATTTGAACGCGTTGCAAGACAATACACGAATCTTCCTATCTGAATATTTAACACCATTCGACTAGAATCTGTTGTACCAAGCAAGTAAAGCAAAAACACAAACAAATTACCAATTTTTGTGGATCAGAGATGCCAAGATATTCTTGAGGAAGTCACAAACTTCAAAGTCGATACAAATTAAAAGCTCAGAAGACATACTTAAGCCATTAAAGAAAAAAAAATCCTAATTACATCAAAAAGAAGACTACAACAAAAAACTTAAAGTGAACCAACAGACAGATGTAATAACACTAAAATATATCAGCAATTTCACTTCGATCAGACCTCTCAAATATCAGCCTACCTCCAACACTGCAAACAAATCAATAAACAATAACTCATTCGAACATCCTCAGATAAGCTTACTAAAACGTTTCGAGGGTGCAAGCTAAGACATCACATCTCAACCGATGACATCGCTTGAATACATTAAAGTTAAAATTGGTAATATATATGTAAAAATGCAATCTTATTCAACCGGAAAATTTGAATGAATTTTCTTGTTTGAAAAAAAAAAAAAAAGAACAATATATTTTGTAAACGCGTCATAAATAATCATAAGTTGAATAATAAAAATTATTGAATTTTTTATAATAATTTAATTTGGAAAATGAACCATAATCTGCAGCACTTAGTTGCAGTACTTTGTTGGAATATCATTTAAAAAGATTATTGCATATATGTAAATATTTTGAGAGTAACAAAAATGTTCAAAAAGTATTAGTAGTAATAGCAGCAATAGCAGTGGTATCGAAATATATGAAACATTAATATTTTCCCTCGACAGTTTTTTAGGTGCTAAAAATTTATTACGAAAATTTAAAAAAAAAAAAAAATACATAATAAATGCAAAACTTCGAATTTCTTTTAAATAATATGCACCTCTGAAAATGTGTATGAATGATTCATTAATGGGATGTTGTTTTTTAATCTTCTTAGAATGAAAACAGTATTTTTCTTAACTTAATAAATGTTTTATTATTTCTTAGTTCTTTTCCAAACCTTAATTGGTATAATTACACTTTTCAAAGTTAATGGTATTGTGATGCTTTGGCTTAGCTGGATTCCAATCATTTCTTTCTCCAAACCTGAATATGTTGAGGTAAGCAGTTGATTTTTCTTGTATATGACGCTTCGTCAATAAATTACGTAACAATATGTTAGGGAAATTTAGATTTCTTTCTTTCTTCTGTCCTAGTGGATATCGTATAATAGACCAACACAAACAATAAAATTCCTGCACTTGTAAACTGCAGCATGATAAGCTCAGCTTAAAAATCGTTCACCAAACATAAATGAGTAGCGCTGCATGGCTTAAAGTATCAGTTATATTATTGAACACAAAAGAAAGTTAATAATACTGGAGACAGAAAAAATTGAAGAATATGTAGAATATTTTTCTTTATTAGATATAATTCATCTATAAACTAAATAACTGAAAATAACCTCAGATGCAATAATAAACTCTGTTAGTTCATTTTATTCTTATTGATTTCTTTATTTATTTTCGAAATTACTTGTTTTCATTTTCTTCTCTTCTTGCTCTTTCCCCAGAATGCTATTAGAGTATTCAAGAGCTAGGGGTGAATCTTTCCTATTTTTCTGTGTCATTTCGTCTTATGCTAACAGTATAGTGCTAACAGGGCATTACCAAACACTGTAGCATAGTCAGGTCATCAAACAATGATCATACCGCATCGTCCTTCACACGGGTTACCAAAGGGGCGCGTTCGGGTTTTAGACAGAGGGACCAGTTCGAAAAATATGTTACGGTCTCCCTTATACATCACTCCTCAGCATTCTGCTAGAGGAAACTCAATCAAGGGGCTTCCTATTTGGGAAGGTGTTTTGGAGCAGCGCAAAGAAATGGTTCCACAAAAGGATGGAAATGGCAACCACAACGGCACCAGACTATGGCTTTAGGCAACTTGAACATCTTCTCTCTGACAGGGAAGGGGAAGGAACTGGTCGAGGAAGGCAAGCGCTACCAACTAGATTTAGTCAAACTTTCTTCGACCACGAAGAGAGGCTCTGGAACTGTTGACCTGGTGTGAGCCCGACAATGTCTGCTCAGGTAGGTGTGGTGATACTCACAAGTCCCCAGCTGTCAGATTGTGCTGCTGACTGGATCCCATTGGGGGACGGGTATGTCTGTTAAGGCGCCAGATGAAAAACCACGGCTTGGTTGTGGTGCAAGCCTATGCACCAAATCTGGGGGCAGAATTTTCTGCCTTCCTAGAGGAAGTGGATGCTTCTTTTGACAGGGTGGCAAATGGAATCAGTCCTAGTAATGGGTGACTTCAATGCACATGTTGTAACAGATTACTAGACCTGGAAGGATGTGGTTGGAGGGAACGGAGGCTGAATGGGTTGAAATTATTGGACTTCTGCTGTACTAACAGCTTGTCCATAATGAATACCTTCTTCCAGCACCAAGAAGTCCATATGAATACCTTCTTCCAGCACCAAGAAGTCCATATGAATACCTTCTTCCAGCACCAAGAAGTCCATATGAATACCTGGTACAGGGATACACTTGGCCAAAGCTCTCTGATTGATTTCTTTATAGTCTCAGAAGACCTATTTTCTTCAGTGTTGGACGCTCGTGTGAGAAGAGGGGAAGAACTGTCAACTGACCACCACCTTGTTGTGTGCACTCTACAGCTTCAGAAACCAGATGCTATCATCAACGCTGGTAGGCCTAAGCAGCTATAATGTGTGAAACCGGAGGCATTGGAAAATAGGCTTTGAGGAAGAAGTTTGCAGATGAGATTTCCTTCAGGTTCAAAGAGATTCCCGAGCATACTACAGATGTTGAGGAGGAGTGGGAGCTGTACACAACTGCTGTTCCCGCCTCTGCACTTTCATGCTGTGGCAGAAGGCAGCTCGGCATGGCGACGGGCAGTGAGAAAATAACATCTTGGGAACCAAGAGGTCCAAAAAGCTGTCTGGGCAACAAAGGAGGCCTATCAAGCATGGCTTAGGGTCAGGTCACCTGAGAAGCGTTTCTGATATGCTTAGGCACGAAAAGCTGCTGCTAAGGCAGTAAAGACAGCAAAGCAGAAGGCTTGGGAATCCTTTGGAGAAAGATTAGACTCATCATATGCAAATACAAACAAAGTATTCTGTCAGACCATCCCCTGCCTTCCAGGGAGGAAATTGTGCACAGCAAGGGTAATTAAGAACTCTGATGGTGCACTTTTAACAACCGAGAAGGATATCCTCCACAGATTGAGGGAATACTTTGAGAGCCATCATAACCCGGTTGACATCCAAGAGATACAGATCGGAGCAATGACTAGTCTCACAGCAGAAGAGGTCCAATTAGCAATAAAATCGCTAAAATCAGGCAAAGCTGCTTGGTGATGATGAAATTCGGCCCAAAATGCTAAAATTCTTAAATCGAGACAGTGTACTTTGGCTGACTTGAGTGAGTGAGGTGCCAGCTATCGTGACATCTCTCTGCTCAGCCTGCCTGGGAAAGTATATGTTAGATGCTTGGAAAGAAGGTGCAGGAACATAGTTAAGTCAAAGTTCCTGGAAGAACAATGTGCTTTCGACCTGGTAGAAGCACAACTGGCCAAATCTTCCCTTTAAGGCAAGTCTTTGAAAAATATTGGGAATATGCGAAGAATGTCTATTCATGTTTTCTGGACATGGTGAAGGCATATGATCGGGTTCCTCGGGATAAGCTTTGGCAGGTAGTACAAGAATATGGAATGGATAGCCAACTATTAGCGGCCATCAAGTCCCTGTATGAATGCCTGGAGTTTTGTCTCAGGGTAAAAACAAAAGCACAAAGTCTGAACCTTTCATAGTCTCCGTTGGCCTCCACCGAGGGTGTATTCTGTCACCCCTCATTTTCATAATATTTATGGACTGGATTGATAGGCACAGCCAAGGCAGCAGGTGTGTCAGAATTGGAAGATATAGCATTGGACATCAGCTTTTTGCAGACGGTCTAGTTCTGCTTAGCTCTTCCACAGATGACCTCCAGTGGACCCTGGAGAGGTTTGTAGCTGTTTGTGCAGAAGCCAGAATGAAGATCAGTGTGGCCAAAACTGAAACATTTATGGTCTCAAGACAACCATCCCAGTGCACTGTACATGTGAGCGGAGTCCCAGTGAGAGAGGTGGAGAAGTTTAAATACCTTGGGTCCATATTCACAAGTGACGGAAATTGGGATGTACAGCTAGATAGTCGGATTGGCTCAGCAAGTGCAATATTGCGAGAGCTTGGCCGTTTGGTAGTATTGAAGTGGGAGTTAAGCCAGAAGGCAAGCTGGCTGTCTTCAATACAGTCTATGTCCCCATCCTCACCTATGGTCATGAGAGTTTGGTAATGTCTGAAAGAATGCGGACACAAATCCAAGCGGCTGGAATGAGGTTCTTTGTAGTGGTTACGGGGCTGACAAGATTCGACAGAGTCAGAAGCTCTGAAATTTGGGAAACCCTCAATACTCAACCGTTACTTCTCTGTGTTGAGAGATCACATTTACGTTGGTATGGGCACCTAGTCAGACTGCCACACGAAAGGCTCCCCCAGCAGGCCCTCTTTGCCAAGCCGGAGGGTGGGGGTCAAGTGGAAGGTCAAGGACTCGCTGGATAGATTATATCCAAAACCTTGGGTGGAGACGTTTGGCAGTCCCACTAGAACACTGGAGCTTGGTGACGGAGGATGGTGACCACTAATATATATATATATATATATGTTTCATGCACACATATATTTCATAATGCACAGCTGAAAAAAGTCAACCGAGACACCCTCATGGACAAGTTGCCTCGTGCAATGTAACGAGTCACGTGTTGCATCCAGTATAAATGGAGGAATATGATGATCTCTAGTCAGTGAAACTGTGTCTGGGTGCAGTGGCTGCGAGAAGGGAACTGACAGAGTTTGAAAGACGCATAATGATAGAATGCCATGTTGCAGATCTATCTGTTAAGCAAATTGTTGAAAAATGCGCTATCGCATTATATTGATTGTTGGCCTGCACTATCGCAGGTCAACAATCAATAATACCATACTGAGATGGAAGTGCAGAGAGTCAACTGCAAATGCTGCTGGCAGTGGACGACTCACTACACTCACTGCACGCGATAGTAGGGTGCTACGAAAGATATGTAAAATCCGCTATTCTTCTGCCGACGTTGAATGTAGAGTTCAGGGTATTAACTGGATCCACAAATGTTTCAGTTTTGGCCACACTGATCTTCATTCTAGCTTCTGCACAAACAGCTACAAACCTATCCAGGGTCCGCTGGAGGTCATCTGTGGAACAGCTAAGCATAACTCACAACTTGGGCTTCCGTGGTAGAGCCGAAATATGCAAGCCCCCACATTACAAGAACCAATATGCAACATCTTCAGTGATACAAAGAGCATATGTGCAGTGGGAAGAGGAAGTTTGGAAAGCTATGTTATTGAGCGACGAATCAAGTACACCCCTACACTGAGCAGATGGACTGGTGTGGGAATGGCATGTTATCGGTGAAGGTCTCTTACCAGGGTGCGTTTGGGAATTTTGGGAAATAAAGTTGGATTACAACCACTAGAAACCGGTTTATCTCACCTTCACTTGAAAAGTCCTTATAAAATATCATGTTATCCTAGGCTAGACGCTAACGAAGTTATTACCATGCGAAACTGAATATCGCATTGTTGTACCTGAAAACAAACTGCTGAGACGCACTATATTTTCTTCAGATATAGAAATCTACTTATGTAGCAACTTCTTCATTAGAACATATTCGTACTCATTAATGAAAAGGTCTGTGTAAACCCTGTAGTGGTTACATGTTAAAATTACACCGGACAAATTACCCGGGATAAAATTACACTGCCAAAATTACACAAGGAAGAAATTACATATAGATAAAAATACACTAAGAAAAAGTTACACAAATTTGAATATTTACAACGAAGTTTTTTACTTTAGAGTTTTTAAATTTTTATGATGAATTTTATATTTATTTTCAGATGACATTTCCGATAATTTTGTAATACTTTATAAGACCTACCTGTTGACTTTAATTCGATTAAAATATTATTGGTATTTTGTTGTCAAATTAAACACATAAACTTTCTTAATATTGCAAAAATTACTTTTATTGTAAAAAAATAATTAAAAACAAGCACTAAGTCATATAAGCTATACAACGTAAAAAAATCCAATCGTCTATTAGAGTCGTAATTTTGTACAATACATGAAATACGTTGTTTTAACGAAATGTACAACTTCTAAAAATGTTTCTAACACGTCTTCTTCTGGTAAAAATTCAAGTGATTGTAACATTTTAATGTGTACTGCAAATGACTGATTGGATTCATATAGAGATTTCAGTCCCCATCATTTACTTTGCGTATAATAGATTGTGATAAGTGGAAAAAGCAGCCACCAATTTCGATGTTTTCAAACACGGCACGGAAAGCATTCATTGCTGATGTTTCAAAATCGGTCAAACTTTTTCGAGGTCGTGCTTGAAGAATTTTCTCCAGTAACATGTTCAGCATCTTCACGTATATTTCTTCCTTTTTCCCTGGTAAAAGAGCCAGTAGACAAGGAAAAGCGACGCCTGTTGAATCATATTGGACATGGACACTGTATAACTGATAATATATTTCTAGAATCACTTTAAATGTACTATTTGCTAGCCAAAAATCGTTAACTACAGTTGATCTAGAAGAGTCTTGTGACCAATTAGTATTATACGTTCTGGATCTTCTGCCCCGGAATCATGAATAATCCATTTAGAGTACTTCTCTGGTATTTCAAAACTTTTGTTATCTGGATTTGACGGAACGTTTCCGATTGTTTTAGCTTTGGATCTATTTAATCGCCCCGTCATGGAGCTCTCTTCGGTAGGCACATTTTTAATCCATCTGATACAGTCACTGAACTGTTAGTTATAATTGCACGAGCCGTTGCGCCTGGATTCGACATTTTTCTTTTCATTTGATTTGCAAGTTGATGAGCTTCAGATTCAAAAGTCCTATTAACATGACAGTGTTCTGAAGACTCATGGATAATCTTGTTGTCTCTGGTATGGAGCAGCGATCGACAATGTAAAGTTCTAATCTTTGCACAACGCCAATGAATAGTTCCGATAGCAGTTTCACGGTGACGAACAAACTCGAATCCTTTGTAAATTATAATTTGACCACCTTTATTAGTAACGTCGTACTGAAAATCAGTCATGGGTAAATTAAAAATTAATTTAAAAAAATTAATCATGAAATTTATTAACTCGCACGTTGTACACTAGTTGTATTACGAGTCACTAAACTAGAACTGAAGAGTGTAAGATAAAAATTTATTTATATACCTTCACCCAAACAATTCTTGAGCAGTTCATGGTGATTAACAATTGTCGATTGGTTTTCCCTTAGGAAATTATTCCTGGTAAATCTGAGGTAAGTACTAATTAGGATAGCTAATCACTACATCATTTTGAGTTTCCAACTCAGCCACCTCCCTAATCCCCTTGCCCAATCTGCACTAGTGATTTACCCCTTGCTGGTTATAAATTTTGTACAATTTTTGGTAAATTTTATTTTATGTGTAATTTCTGACTGGCGTATTTTTGACTTTTATCTTTTTTTCTTAGTGAATTTTTATCTACGTGTAATTTGTTGTTTGTGTAATTTGTTGTTTGTGTATTTTTTTCTTTGTTTTTTCTTCCTTGTGTAATTTCTTAATTTCGTAATTTCTAAATTACTTGTGTAAATATTTTCCTATTTTTCCTTTTAATTTTTTTCTTAGTGTATTTTTATCTTTGTGTATTTTTTTGTTCAATTTCTTAATTTCGTCATTTCTTACTTGTGTATTTTTCCTTTTAATTTTTTATTAGTGTATTTTTATCTATGTATAATATTTTCTTTGTGTAATTTCTTCCATGTGTAATTTCGTCCTCGTGTAATTTTTGCAGTGTAATTTTATCCCGTGTAATATTTTCCTGTGTAATTTTGTCCTGACACGCCCGTAGCTAATGCTTCTACTACCATGATACTACAGAAGATAGTCCGCTATAGATATCTTGACCAATACTCAAGATTTTATCACCACCGTAAGAAAATCGATGAAATCACTCAGCATTTCAGACAGTATTACAACAGTTACTCTTTTCAAACACAGTCCGCGCAGTTAGCCTAGTGGCTTTGCGCTTCGCAACCGTATGTCTGGGGAAGGAGTGTCCCAGGTTCGATTCCCGTCGAAGACGAGAGAAACTTGAGGATTTTCCTCAGGGATAGCCAAGTTAGCCAGTCTTGGGCTCAGGCATTAGGGTTTTTTACGCCAGTTTATCTGGTGTTTTCCATTCCGCAAGTAGACAAATCAGTCCAGTGAATATACGCTTCTACAGCCAAAACTATATCCTCCCGTTCAGCGGCAGACTAGGCGACAGGTTGGTTTGGAGTGGTACTAACAAGAAGTCGCATCTAAGTAACACGAGGATCCTGCATAGGAAGCAGGAATAACGCGTAGTGAGACAAGACTGTTTACAAACACCAAATAGCGACATACAAGATTTGTCTTCTGTATTCGTCGAAGACTAAGTGTATAGATTAGTGTAAAAGAGTTCCAACTGTACATTTGTAATAAAAGACGTTACTCAGGTTCCTCAAGTTCATGTTTAGGAAACATGATGTATTAATTTATTTTTATTTCAATCACCTCCGAAATAGTTCACAGTAGGTCTAATCTGAAAGCTAAAGATTGAGCAATTCTTGTCCACCATCACCTAATGACTATTCAAACATGTTCCAAACAACAGTGAGATTCGAGCCAACAGCCCCTTGCACGAAATATCATCACGTTTCATGGAAAAGAATAATAAAAATAATAGTATTTCTCGGGAAAGTGACAGTAATCATCGCCTGTACCATTGTATTTACGGACGCAACACCTAATCCTATGAAAACAATACAATTTTCTGATAAGTCTGCTGAATGTTTAGCTTGTTTAGTGGGATGGAACATTTGAGTCTCTTTTACAAAAAAACTCTGCCAAATCATGTAAGACTGTTTTACTCATTTTAGATTACGAAGATCGTAAAGTGCTTCTTCGTGTTGTAGATGGAATACGATCCTACGGTCTTACAAGAAAGCGATCCAGACGCTGAGTCTCAACAGATCGCAATGCGGTGGCTTCTCTTCTACGCACTACACCCAGAACAGTACTCAGTTCATCTGAGGACGATTTTCTACCCTCGGATACCACCTGAATGGTACGACGTAGGAAGTAGCCGCGACATAGTCTCAACAGCTGCCTTGTTGTTTCCGTTCTAGTGGCCTTATCAGCAGAATGATCGCACCGTACGAATACAACTCGGGCTAGTGTTACCTTTCAACGCGCGATGCATGGTATCGTTGCAGTGGCTAAATGGGATTCTGAATCAGAGTCGTGCAGTCATTATCCCCCATTAAGACATTCAACTCCCAATGCAGGTAAAGCATACCATTGCCATGCATCTAGCCAAAGTATGGTGTCAATAATATTATCAACCACATCTATGAAGCGATGGAGTTCGACACTTTGTGGAACCCGTGGCCTAGTTAGGGCTCCAGCAGATTCAGCCAGTCGAAAGATCATCGTTACCTGATTGTTCATACACGCTTTGATTCCTTCTATCTATCCTCAGTTAGCATACGAACTAGATTATCTTTTCTTATTTCGATTCCTTAAGCCTATTAAGGATCTTTAATTATGCTTGGATATTCATTCAGGTTGAAGACAATACTCACAGTCCGATTATGTCATGTTGACCTCCCTCTGTAACGAACTACAAATGTCAAGAAAGACTACTTTACTCATCTCTGATTGTGAAGATAAAGGGCTTCTTCGTATCCTAGATAGGATATGACAAAATAGTCATAGAAGAAAGGATTGTCACCAACATTTGTGACATAAATACCGCAATGGCTGAGATTCTTCAACAAAATTAACCAGAGAAATCACCTCAAAATGGGAATGGCACAGAAAAAGAAGAATTATAAAAGAAAAAAGAACGGTGGCATCAAAACCTGCGCATTTCTTTCTCCGTCTTAAGTAAGAGAAAGTACTTTTCAACTCTAACTTAAGCAGAAAACTGTAATTACTGAAATACATAAGATCCATAGTTATTGCGTATTATCCTTTGCAAACAATTGCAAATTTTGTAAATAATCATGATGTTGTTCTGATTCCCCACGATAAGACATACGTTAAACTAAAACACGAGTTTCATTAGTTATAGAAATAAAAAACGCGTATTTTGGGAAAGGAAGAGATACACTAGAATATGTCTTCTCATACTCATTTAATTTTATGAGAAAATAAATAAGCGCTAAATTAAATACAATTTTTCCATAAATATAAAACGTGTTGTCTTTTCCTGTAACTGTTATTTCTTATTTATTTATTTGCAGGTAATCTTGAGTCCGAAAACACGAACCCGCAAATCCTGGTTATATAGCTTTTTTAAACCTCTGTTTGGTGATGGTTTACTCACAAGGTATGAATTTATATTTCCTTGATTTCAATATATATATATATACATATTCGTAATAATCGCAATAATAATTTGAAATATTTACTGCTGTTTTAATTCGAATAATATAAAGTTTATACGTTTGTCTTAACGATGCAGTATATTTAAGAAATACCTCAAAATTCACCCGGAATAACTCAGTTTTTCTCTGTATTTCAGTGAGGAAAATAAGTGGAAAATGCGAAGGAAATTATTGAATCCTATTTTTGGCTATCAGATGATCAAGGATTCTTTGCCTATTGTCAATGCACAAACAGGTATACTGATAAAGAAATTAGAAGATGTCTCAAATTCAGAATGGGTCAACATCGTAAAGGTCACTGATTTATGTACGCTCGATATATTTTGCGGTAAGCAATATAAACTTCATAAATAATTCAAATCGAAAATTTAAATGTTTTTCCATAAATATAAAAAAAAAAAATCAGCTAACGCCTATTTGTTCCCGTATAGAGAATAGGCGGGGCCGTTTACCCTATCTAACTTATTGGAGACCGAGTGGGCAGGTCAATCTCCACTGGTAGCCAATCAGAGAGATAGCTGGGCCAAGGCTATCAATGATTCATCGGTACGCAGTGAAGAAGGCGGCAAGCTAGTGCCGCCATCTCGTGGTCCCTAACCCTAACACAATATTTTTAATGTCTGAAAATAGTGTGAGTTCGACGGTCAATTTTCTTGAGTTTACGGGACGAAAAACCCGAGTTTCCGGGAGAAAAAACCCGCTAGCCCGTGCCAGAGATCGACTAACTCAGGAACCGGTCGAAAAAAGGCTTAGAAAAATTTCCTCTAGTCGGCGACTAGATTTCAACCACCAAATCCTTTCTTCTTGCCGCCAAGCGCCGTAGAGGGAAAACGCCACTTCTACTGAGCTACACATTATTATTATTATTATTATTATTATCTGGCAACTCTGTTGTTAGTCTAACAATAAGTCGAAAAGTGTTGTTCTCCTCGGAAGATCAAGCGCTTTGTAATGAAATATGTAATTTCAAGTATCATAACTATAACCGTTGAACACAGAAGTGCAAATCTTTCTCTTTATATTTGATTTGCTAGTATTCAGCATTGAGAGAAATAGCTGTTTCCGTGTGGCATATCAGAAGGGTAGACTACCTAGGTAACCATCATATTGCAACAACTTCAACGTGAACTCCGCACTGAACATTAAAATGAAGTCTAATCCGAAGAATACCGATACAATCGAGTTTACTTAGGCATATACCGTGTCCTGCAACAAGTGCAGTGAATCAATATGTGTGAAGAAGAGGGTGGGCAATAACAAACAGGTTGCCGACAAAGTCTACACCACTAGTGCTCTGGAATATTTGAAATCGCCGACAAAATAATTAATTAAACGCATTGAGTGGCGATGTCCATAATGTCGTGAGAAGAAAAAATTGGTGGGTCAAAGAAGTGAAATGTTGCATGGTAAGCTCTTTCCTAATCTCACAATTACTGATAATTCGAAAATTTTAGAAGTACCACTATTACTTACAATACAACAATGCCAGGATAGAAGAATTGCTTGGAATAGTGCAGTGTGAAATTTTAATGTTTTGTAAATAACGGAAAAGCAGAAAATCTTAAAATCGAGAATAAATAACTTCTAAAAGAAGTAAAAATTCTCAAATTCGAAATGGAACGTCTACTGCAAAAAAAAGAATGAAAAGAAATGAACTGCAAATTTACAGAGTATCCAAAGATTGGACTGAAGATCTAGACTGTCGAATACACTCGATTGTACAACTGGCGTACCTTGCACAACCTCAAGCAATACTTCCGTAAATCAAGGTCCACAACGAAATGAAGAAAGTTCATCCAGCCAGTGATCACGTGTTTCAACAATAAAAGCGTGAGAAATCGTATCCTATCTGCAAGCAATAAGGCAAAGCGAGCAGCACCAGTCCTCAATGAAGGCAACCCTGAACTCCAATTTTGATGACAGAACACTTGAGCCCATATTCAAAAAAAATTGTACCCAGCAAGGAAATTGGCCGTGTGATCGACTCCTTAACCTCTTTCGAACGTGCCGAAAAGTAGCTGTTTGAAATCACAAATAAAGAGACAGGAAACAGCCTTAACACAAATATACAGACTCATATACTTTCTCAGATGCAAGCCCACTCACTTTCCTTCAAGAATTATTAATATGGCTAAATGATATCAACAGTCGCACAACAGATCGGCTTATACTAAAAAGTGACATTAACATAAATATCCTCGACCGTGGCTCTTCAACCACTAACATATATGTTGACATATTTAGGCAGGCATAAACCCGACCATAAACTCCCCAACAAGATAAGAAATGCTTAAAGATTCGCATTAATTACATCAACATACTGGCGCCTGTAACACATACTTATCACCAATATCGCTCATCATTACTTTATCGCAACTTCGTTCTTCAACACCACGATTGGATTCCCACATGCTGCAAATCCCCACCAGATAAACCGTAATCTACTATCATAGCAAACATTATTGATGATAACCTTATATAAAAACCACAGACTAGAGAAGACTACTTAACTTAAATGATCCAATAACTTTATACGACTGCTTCAAATTCCTATTTACAGAATTATATACACAAGCCGGCCATTGAATTCGAAACCTTTAAGATGAATCTCAACTTCACTTATGCAGAATATATGCAAAAATACTTCGTCAGGTGCGTCACCACGTATTCCAAAAACTCTTTAACCATGCTGATTGTCAGTAAATGTCAATAGCGTTAATCACAATGAGAAAAACAAAGCATCTTTCCGATTTGGATAAAGGATTTATTATGAGTGCCAGTCTGACTGGAGCCACGACTTTGAAATCAGCAGAGATGATTGGTTCTCAAAAGATGAGGTATCCCAGGGGTTTAATCAGTGGAAAAATAAGCAACGTGCCTTGTTTAAGAGGCGTAACCGGTGTCCTAAGATAGTCTGTCAAGAATGAGATCGTTGTTGTCTGAGAAGGCTTGTGTGCAGCAATTCAACGAAGCATTTAATGAAGGCTCTTCCCGATTCATATTCTCACTGAACTATGCACAGATAATTCAAGAGAATCGGCATTGGCAGTTGCATGCCTATAAGGAAACCACTGATTTCGGAGAAGAACCAGAAAGTTCTTCTAAAGTGGTGTCAGGAACACGTCATTGAACATGGGAAGACTGGTCAAAAGTCAGGTGGTCCAAAGAGTCATGGGGAACCTTGTCCTGTACCAAACGTAGGCAACAATGCTACTGTCCATCGCATAAGAATTATTCAACAGTAATTTAAAGAGCATGACAGCGACTTTCATCTTCCCTGGTCACCAAAAGCCAGGATCTGAACCCCATTGAAAAGGTATGGGATATACATGATTTGAGAGTTTTCACTTCTTTCCTCAACTCTTCGTTCTCGCGCTTAAGAATTTGCTGTTCTTCCATTACTGCTGACAGATCAGATTTAATAGCGTGCACAGATCGAAATATTTTTTGTCTTTATTTTATTGTAAATTGTGTTCGTAATCCTTAAATGTTTAATTTAGCTCCATATTGGAATTACTTATTTCTTTCACCGTGTTTTTAAAATAATCTAAATTATCAATATCAATAACAGTGAGGTCAGCAATTGACTTATCTTTCCATATTTCGCTGTTTTTTCCTGGTGATTGAATTTTGCATCTTAATTTTAATCGCCTTTGGGCAGCACCATTCCGTGCGTTAAATTAATCCTTTTCCCTTCTAGGTTGATAGCCTCTGTTGACAACCAGGGAAATACGAACCATCCCCTTCTTCACGCAGTAGCTTAAGGCATTTGTTGCATAGTGTTCGCGTGCGTGACGTTGACTGTCTCCACGACCTTTGGGATAGACATTCGTTGGGTCATCAACAAGAGGGTTCTTGATGTCGTCGTTCTTTGTCACGTTATCGTTGGTGAAACATGGCAGAGTTATTTCCACAGCCTACACTTCTGATATCCGATAAATAAAGGTGTTTATCTTAATGCTAACTACTAATAAATCGGATATATCGTTAAAGGGAAAGATTTGCACTTACTGATTCCAGCGATTACGACTGTTACGCGTTAGATGGCAGATTACACTAAAATAACTTAACTAAGGAGCATAACATGTACGCTTACTGTTATACTGACCACGACCACAGCTGTGGTCAGTATAATATAAATAATATAACATAATATAGTCGTGGACTAAAGGAACTTCATCTAAGCCTTTTTTGACTGGTTACGAATTAGTCTATGTCTAGCAAGAGTAAGCAGGTTTTTTCTCTCAGAAACTCAACAAAAGCGACCATAGAACTCACACTATTTCAGCCAACTAAAATAATAACGTTAGGATTAGGGACCACTAGATGGCGCCACTTGTTGAGCCATATCTTTCTATCTCTGATTGACGACCAATATATATATATATTATTATTATTGTCATCACATTCATTTTACCTTTTCCTATGAATTTGAAGAAAACAAAACTTTGATATGAAATTCTTAATTAAATATGGATGACTTGAAGATATATGGAAAATCGCACCGCAAATAGACTCTTTACGGAACACAGTTCGTAGTTTTAGTCAAGACATCAAAATGGAATTTAGTTTAGATAAATGCATGATTTTATGTATTAAACGATAAAAATCAATAACACTAACAATTTAAATTCTGATCAAGAGAAATGCAATATTTAAAAGGGATTTCAACTAACGAGCACTGTAAATACCTATGAATATTAGTAGCCAGTGATATTCTCCACTTGAAGTTAAACAAGGCTGCAGAAAAACATACCAGAAGAGTTAGAAATATTCTGAAAACTATGGATTAAACACAATTAGAGAGAGGAACTCTTGGGTCATACTAGTGATCCAATACGCAGCTGGCATAATAGACTGGGCAAAAGAAAACCTGGACAAAATAGACCGTAATACTAAAAAAAAAAAAACAAAAATGGCTATGCAGCAGACATTACATTCACGAAGTGATGTTTACTGGTTGTATCTTCCAAAGGAAATAGGTGAATGGTTTGTGCTGTGGAAGAAGAAGTTGGTTTAAAAAATTATATTGAGAATAGCACTGAGCAAATGCTTCAAGTCATTTCAGAAAAGAGCCTACTAAACGCAACAGGAAACAAAACCCAATTACGAAAAGAAACAGAAAAATAACTCGTGCGCTGGAAAAATAAATCCTTGCATTTCTTCAAGATACTGAAGAAAAATTCGACGTGAAGAAGACGTGGCAATGGCTAAAACAATATGAATATATTAAAAACAAACAGAAGGATTTATTCGGACAGTCTCTCAAAAACAAGCCTTAGAAAAATTCTCTACATCAATAATAACAGCAAATGCAAATTCTGCGAAAAAGAAGACTGTAGAACATCTAATCAGTGGCTGCAGCATGATAGCCTAAACTGGTTCTAAACATTGCCAATCAAGTGACTAAAATAATTAATTGGCATGTATGCAAAAAATATGGCTTTCCTACTTCTTATAACTGGCAGCATAAAATAAAGACGGTAATGGAAAACGAAAGAGCAAAAATTGTATGGGACTTCAGAATACAAACTGATCGGCATCTGGAAATCAATTGACCTGACATCACAATTATAGTTCATGGAGATGTTTGAATTATTAACGTTACAGTATGCACAACATCGACAACATAGAAATGGAAAAAATCACTAAATATCAAGATCTGGCAATCGAAGCCGGTCGGCTGTGGTTTAAACACACCACAGTGATCCCAATAGTTATCAATGCACTCGGCGCAATTTTAAAAAAAAATTATCCAACTTTTTACAAGAATTAAACATCAGCGAATTGAACACATATGATTTACAAAACCCAGCATTATTTGGAAAGTCCATATTTTACGACGTTACCCTACAGACTATTGTTAGATTATTGGTAGAATATGAATTGCTCTGTATCACCAGGCAAATTGCTGTTTGAATGATATGTTGTTTTGGCTATATATTGTTGTGTGAATAAAGCAGTAGTAGTAATAATAATAATAATAATATTTTTTAACATTTTTTTAACATTTTATTATTTCTCAGATAAATTACATACATTATATGTACACAATTATGCATAACAAATACTTTCTCGTACATAAAGTTTTTTTTAAATAATAACAATAAAATATTGTTATTAAATCAACATAATGTTGATTTAATATTAAATTCTCATGCAAAATTGTAAAATTAACCAAATGTTAAAGTATTTATGCCTCAAGTTAATAGGACTAGACAGCATTATGTTGGTGAACTGAAAGTCAACAAAGGTGGCGAAATCTCTACATCTGTCACTCAGATGTGGAGATTTCGCCACCAAAACTGAAGATCAAGACACTTGACATCGGTATGTTTACAGAGGATTTGGAGATTTCCGATCCTAAAACAAAGAACTTCGGATCGTATAAAAGAGGTCTTGAGAACCCAAGAAAGGCGCTTAGTTTTTTCTCTTGCTGCAGTTTGTTGGCCAGCTCAGGCTCCCAGGATTTCGTTGGAGCATGAACCCTAGGCAGGGGAAACCCAAGAGAGGCAGTTTATTCTTCGGAGATGTGTTTCAAGTAACAGAACGTGCCGGTGCGACCAGATACATGGCGCCAACAGTAGATTCAGTACCGACGGAGAGCAATGCTACGATTCCAGGGAAAGAACTACGGAAGGACGACCGCCAAGAGCTGTTCAGTGAAGGCCAGTATATAGGTCGGAAGGAAGCAGTCAGCAGAACCACCATAAATCTTCAAAACTGGTAGGACTGTATGTGATACTGCTAATTTGTGAGTAGATTCTATTGTATTAATGCTAAGGTAATAATGCATAAGAATTGCATGTGTGTCCAATGAAGGTAGATCTGTTAATTTAGTTAAAGTCGCTAAAAGAGATTATGGAGGCTGAATGTTAGCTAGTATATATTAAGAAAGAATGTTTAGCTAACGAATTCGTTTGTAACAGCCAGAAATCGCCTAGATTTGTAAACAAGTTATTTAAGTATTGTAAGTAGTAGGTCTAATAGTAAAGGTTACGATTTGAGCTCAAGATAAACATTATACAGAAAATGTTCAATTGAGTAATATATCTTAAATTTGCTTAAGGTTAAATAAACATGTTTTGTTTGTAAAAAATGGTCACCTGATCTTTGACCAATGCACTCTCTTACAAAAACAATCGAACCTGTGTGCTTAAGTAGAGTAATTAAGGTTTATTTTTGAAAGGGATCTATCATATAAGTATTATAACTAATCTTCTCATTCTATATAATTAATTCAGGATGGCGCAGTCGATGAATAATATAAATTTTCCTTGAATTACATAGTGTAGGAGATAGTAAACTGTAAACCATGAATTGCCTATTTCCCAACCTTTTCACTAACAGCGCAAACGCTTGTACGAAGTACAAAGGATTACAAGCGGGGGACTAAGTTAATCAGATTAGAATACATTAAGGTGTATTAAACATACAGTATAGTAAATGTATGGAGCGCAAGCTACGTATATAATGTAGGTATATATACACACGTAAGTATATAATAGGAAGGGAAAAAGTTAAAAAAAATAGTTAAAGATACGAAAGAAATAATGCAAAGGCGCAGTTAACAGACAAAGAAAACGGAAATAATAACCGACACGAAAATATAAACTACTAAATAATAAAATACCTTCAAATGTAAAAGCTTATACAGGGAATTTAAAACTGGTTACAAATGATGTATAGTAACAGCATACAATTTGGCATTTTCAGGGACAAAAGAGAAGACAGGACGACAGGAGGTTAATCTAATAGCAGATAAATTGCAGCCAAAAAAAAAGTATGAGATAGGCATTTAGATGGCAGCTCATCGGAAACAATATGGAGCGAGATAAAGGCCAATATGATATAATATATAGTTGTTTGTTGCTGTGTGTGCGAAGGGATGCCAGGAAGAATGCTGAAGACATGCATCAGCAAATTAGAATAATGAGTGGAGGTCGAGTATTATTATGACTTATTATAATTATTATTATGAAGGAGAAAATGACATCACAGAAAGGAAATTGAATTTATTTTTTTAAATTAAATAATATTTAAATATATGATAATAAAGGACACTCAGAGTATGATTGCTGGATTTCGTCATGTCATCGGAAGATCTGTCCATGACCAAAAAATCTACAAAAAGGCTACATAATCTCCGATTCGGGAAGAATAATCATGCTTTCTTGACTTGTAAGTTTACCTCTTCTTAACATTTCAGTTAAGAAGAGCTATTATGTGGAATTATATGGCAGGTGATTATGATAAGTTTAGGAGGCGGCTTGAAGCAGTGACATGGGATAAGAATCTCCAAGGGAAGGTTATCAGCAGTGATCGGGTCATAGTCAAGGAGAGTGTGAAAGAAGAAACATCAGACAGTATACCCCAGCCTAGCAGGATACATCAGGTAGCAATTAAATGGATTAGTATTATTATTAAGTAAGAGCGGAAAAATGAAAAAGAAAAGAAAAGAAAACGTGTGATCAACAAACTCACAACACAAGTAGTGCAAGGCTCGTGGAAGATAGTAGGTAAAATGAATGCCATTCATTTTTTTTATTGAATAACTAAAAACGTTGGTAACAACAATTGGAGCACTGTTTTGTTTCTTCAGCTGTATTTGGAAGAATCTTGCTAAGCATTATTGCTCAATGTTGTTTTGTTGCTATTTTTTAAAGCTTATTTATTTATTTTTATATTTTTAATCGTTTTTTTTTTCCTTAGTCCAAAACCTCAGCTCTACTGACCAAACACGGAACATTTTCATGCCCATTTAGACCTCTAGTAAACAGGACCGTGGTTTTATTCTGTAAAGAAATTTATCAAAAGATGATATCACAGAAAGACAATCACAAATGTTCATATTTGTGAGTGGGATTCGAACCTGCAAATCGTGGTTAGATGTTGGAAGTTAATCACTCAGAAAACAAGGCAAGTAAGTAGAGTGTCTTCTACTTCCAGAAATACTCTCTCTTCAAATTGTCTCAATGCTGAAAGTTTCTGTATTTCTTTTTTTTTTTTTTTTGCTTTGCATTTTCTTTACAATCTTATTTCTGAATTCTGTCTAATCGTTAAGAGATTTTGTTTCTCATCTACCTGAATTATTACTTCTAGTGCTTGTTAAGCTGCTTATGTAGTAGTTCGAAATCTCACTAAATTCCAGTTCTTCTATGAATTCACCAACATTCTTTCTTTTCAATTCTTTCCGTTGTTTAAGTGTACATTGGTGCAACAGTTGCTGCTCAATGATTGCAATAGCAATACATCTTCTATGAGCTCTAGTATTGAAGATATTTTTCTTATTAATTAAACTTAAAGGCTTATTAATTATCCATAAACAGTTAATGAAATTTATTATTATTATTATTATTATTATTATTATTATTATTATTATTACAATACTGCTACTACTATTACTCGCAAAATAGTTAAGTTTCACTTCAGATTAGAGGGGCTGAAAATTTCATAGAAATTGCTCAAAATATAGAGTGCATTGTAAAATAAGGAGCATATATATATATATATATATATATATATAACAATTATCCATGCGGAATAAGCTTGTTATTTTTCTTCAGAATCAGCAATGGGAATCCAGCTTGGTGCACAGAACAGTCCTTCATCAAAGTACATAATTAGCTGTAAAAGGTAAGTTTGTGTAAGTTATACAAATGTTCATTGCTACACTTCTTAACAAAAATTTATTCAAATTATGTAACGATTGTATAGTACTGCAATAATATACATTGCAAATAGACCAAATATATGACTGTGTGATAACTGACAATCAAAACATAAAGTTAGTAAGAAAACAATGTTCAAATTTAGAAACCACTAAAAGAATTTACATGTTTGAATAATATAAGCACGTAAACACAAGAAAGATATTTAATTACCCAATATTTCGATCTGGAAATAGCAGACTATCTTCAGTGGCACTACAAGAACAGTTTATAAAAAATACAAGATGGAATACTAACAATAGATCATTTAAAAATAGAACATGCGCGCGTGATGTTATATCACTAAGTATTAAAGGGAATATTTTTAAGCAGAGACATGATTGAAATAAAGATATTAATTAATAATATTAAATAACAAAAAATTAATATGAATTAATGAGTTATCCTGATTAGACTTTCCCATATTTTTGATACAGATATACAGTCATTCCGATTCAGGTTAGGATGATGGAGAAAGTCCTCTTCGTTTTCTTTGAATAAACGCTAAAATTTATAACTGGATCTGTGTAAGAGGCGAGTTTCTGACCAAAGGATGTTGTGGTTAGTTTCAATCCCGCGTTGAGCCAATCCAGATTTTTCAGGTTTGTTGTGATGAATGGAGGATTGATGTTCTTGGATTCTTTTTTCAAGAGAACGTCCAGTTTGTCCAAAATAGGAAAGATCACAGTTACAGGGAATTTGTTGAGCGTTTGTCTTTAGGAGAAGGAAAATGGGAAGATAATTTGTTAATAGGTGAATGCGTAGCTGTTAACTCATATTTCCTCAGAATTCTTGCGATAGGTTCTGAAATCCCGAAGATGTATGGAATTGGAACTCGACATATTGAATCTTTGTTGTTTTGTGGTGGATTATAAGAATCGAGACGATGTTGAGTACTCTTTTCGGAAACGCCATTGAGTTTCATGTGTTGCTGGATAGTAGAAAGTTCTTTTAGAAAATTAGAAGTAGAACAATTAGTTTTGGCTCTTCTGATTAGAGATTTTATGATTCCTGTTTTTTGACAAGGATGATGGGCTGATTCTTTAAGAATATAACGGCCTGTGAACGTTGGTTTCCTGTAAACTGTAGTTGTAAGAGTATTGTTAGTGTTCCACTTTGTATTTAAAAAAAAAACCTGTTCATGTAGTGCCACTGAAGATGGTCTGATATTTCCAGACCGAAATATTTGGTTAATTAAATATCTTTCTTGTTTACGTGCTTATATTATTCAGTATTTATGTCACAAGTATCCTTAAACATCAAATTTACATATATATATATATATATATATATATATATAATATTTATATATTTATATAACAGGGCACTTGATCTGTTGATATTATAATATTATATTTAAATAAAAGAAATAATATGATATTATTATTACTTTATACACATAATTTATACGAAGTCATTTAAACAACACTTTGACTGGTGATACAGAATAGTTCAGATTCTACCCAAGAAACTAAGAATAGTCTGTAATGTAGCGTCGTAAATGCCGTGGATGTTTTTTGCAGATCGTATGGGGTGTAGTGCCACTACACTCCATACGATCTACAAATTATTACGTTCAATAGGATTATTCCAGTTTGACCTTCCAAAATGTGAGTGTTTCTTCTTTTTCTGGTGAATGATTGATTGCATTTGTATTTCTCTGGAGAGACTGAAAGAACTGACGTTGATTCTTTCGAAATTGCATATTTGGTACATATTGGTCTATTCGTATTTCATATCTTTATTTTTACTCTTTGGTAACTTCAGCAATTGTTTTGTTAGCCAAATTATGTGTTAGTCATTTCGTTTTAGATATTTTTATTTTTAGCCGTTCTTCTTTGAAAATATTTAAATGATATTATTATTATTTTATTCACGTAATTGGTACACAGTCAAAACAAGATATCATATAAATAAAAATTTGACGGGTGATTCAGAATAATTCAGATTCTACCCAAGAATCTAAGAATAGTCCGTCATGTAGCGTCGTAAAATATGGACTGTTCCAAATAATGCTGTTTTTGTGCAGGTCATATGGGGTCATTTCGTTGATGTTCAATTGCTGTAAATAGTTAGACAGCATCTTTGAAGTTGCACCAAGTGCACCGATAACTATTGGAATGACTTTGGTGTGTTTAAGCCACAGTCGGCCAACTTCGATTGCCAGATCTCGATATTTAGTATTTTTTCCAGTTCTTTGTTGTTGATGTTGTTATCACTGGGTACTGCAATATCGATAATCGAAACCTGTCGATGTTCGATAATCGTGATGTCAGGTCTATTGTGTTCCAAACGTCGATCAGTTTGTTTTCTAAAGTCCCAGAGAATTTTTGTTCGTTTTCCAATACAGTCTCTATTTTATTATGCTGCCACCAGTTATCAGAAGTAGGAAATCCATATTTTTTGCATGCATGCCAATGAACTATTTTAGCCACTTGATCATGGCGGCATTTATAGTCAGTTTGAGCTATTTTGCTGCAGGCAGTGATTAGATGTTCTAAAGTCTCATCTTCCTGATCGCATAATGTGCATTTGTTGTTATTATTCATGTTGAAAATTTTTGCTTCGATTGCATTAGTTTGTAATGCCTGTTCTTGAGCTGCTAGAATAAATCCTTCTGTTTCTCTTTTAATGTATCCGTGTTAAAGCCATTGCCATGTCTTGTTCACGTCAATTTTTTTTGTTGTTCCTTTTTGTAATCGGATTTGTTTCCTGTTGCTTTTAGAAGGCCCTCATGTGTAATTGCTTGAAGCATTTGCTCAGAGATATTGTCGATATAACTTCTTAAACAAAGTACTTCTTCTTCCACAGTCTGTCTCACTTGCAGCAGACCCCATCCACGTATTCTCCTCGGTAGGTACAACTGGTCAACATCACTTCGTGGATGTAATGAATTATGCACAGTCATTAGTTTTCTAGTTTTGCCGTCTAGTTTGTCCAGGTCTTCTTTTGTCCAATTTATTATGCCAGCTGTGTATCGGATCACTAGTATAAACCAAGAATTCATTGATCTAATTGTGTTTAATCCATTTAGTTTAGTTTTCAGAATATTTCTAACTCTTTTGATGTATTCTGATGCTGCATGTTGTTTAACTTTCGAGTGGAGAATATTATTGGCTTCTAATGTTCCTATGTATTTATAGTGTTCGTCAGCTGAAATTGTATATATATTTGGCAATCGAAGTTGGCCGACTGTGGCTTAAACACACCAAAGTCATTCTAATAGTTATCGGTGCACTTGGTGCAACTTCAAAGATATTGTCCAACTATTTACAGCTTTTATATATTTCTCTTGATCAAAATTAAAATTGATAGTGTCATTAATTTTTCCTCGTTTAATAGATAAAATTGCGCATTTATCTAAACCAAATTCCATTTTGATGTCCTGACTGAAAATACGAACTATGTTCAATAAAGAATCTATTTGCTGGGCCGATTTTCCATAAAGCTTCAAGTCATCCATATACAACAGATGGGAAATTTTAACATTACATTTAGGAATTTCATACCCAAGTTTTGTTTTCTTCAGAATCATAGACAAAGGTATCAAAGAAATGTTGAAGAGCAATGGTGACAAGGAATCATCTTGGAAAATTTCACGTTTAGTGCTGATATCTCCAAATCGTTCATTATTCACTATTAATGCTGTTTTCCATGATATCAGAGCAGAAGCCAGAAACGATCATATGTTTTTGCTAATTCCAAATATTTGTAGGGATTTTAGGATCCAGGAGTGTGGGAGGGAATAGAATTCTTTTTTTTTAATCTATCCATGCCATGTTTAAATTAGGTTTTCATTAGGAATCATTTAAATTAGGAATCATTTTATTAATAGGGATCTGGTCTTTTGCTTCTCTATACTTTTGAAAATTACCTTTTTGTTCAATCGGATAAATCGGATTATCTGATAAGTAGTGGTATATGGAATTTGCTATGATTGCAGTGAACAGTTTAAGCATAGTTGGTAGGCATGTTATTGGACAATTGTTACTTGGGTCTGCATCCTTATGCTTATCTTTCATGAAGAGAAAAGTGCGCCCAGATGTCATCCAGTCTTCCACTGAGCCAGACTGCAACAAATAATTAAATTGTTCTGCCATTCGATCATGTAGACTGGTTAGATGTTTTAACCAAAATCCATGTAGTTCGTCTTTGCCAGGTGCACTCCAGTTTTTTTTAATTTTCTAGCTTGGGAACTGACTATTTCTTTAGTGATAATGACATTTTGCATCTGTTTTTGTTTCATTTCTGATTCTATTTCCTAAATACATGAAGCATCTTTATTGCGTTCAATAGGATTATCCCAAATTGACTTCCAAAATTTGAATGTTTCTTCTTTTCCGGGTGAATGATGGTTTTCATTTGCATTTCTCTGGAGAGACTGGAAGAACTGACGTTGGTTCTGTCAAAATTGCATATTTTGCACGCATTGGTTTATTCTTGCTTCATATCTTTTAATTTTCTGTGCAGTTGCTGTAATTCTTTGTTTTAGCTCTTCGGTAACTTCAGCAATTGTTTTGTTGGGCAAATTATATGTGTTAATCAGTTTGTTTTTTATGTTATTATTTTCAACCAACCTTTCTAAAGAAGGTCGCTTGAAAACTCTTTAAGTTGCTTAGATCAGCTCGAAGCCTGTTGACTTTTCGTACAAACCGTATTTTCCATGGTGCAGATTGTTTCATACTAGGGTTTTGCTCTTTCGGTTTGTAACCAAGCTTCACTGAAATGATATAGGCTGTGCTGTATAAGAGCTGATTTGTTTCCTTTATACTGTTGGTTGTGATGGTTTCAATTACAGCATTTGCGTCTAAGAAGAGCTGTTTTAGCTTAGATTATTGTGAAGCTTTTAATGGCGGTAATCTTATACGGTCGTTTATGGAGTTCATATGTTCCAATATCCCTGACTTAATTTTACACTGCCATTCTGTCAAAACTTTCTGAGGTATGTCGTCAGCTTGATGTTTACTGAGTTGAATTCCAAAGGTTGATGTAGCTACCTGTTAATGATTTAGTGTTACTGAAGTTGTTGGTATATTACATAACTCTTACAGCTCAAGTTAAGTAAATATTTTGTTACGGAAAATGAAATTCTTTTCGTCCATAAGTCTTTGTTCTCTTATTGCAGATTCTGGGAATTTTTGTTTCCAAATTAAATGCATACGCTCTTTCTGAAACTTCTTGTTTCTGGTGTTTATCTGTAAAAACATTTCATAATTTCTCTGTTTTCTTCTACAGTCCATTTTTTACGTTTGGTTTCTTCCAGTCGCTTTTCACCTTCCAGCCCTGATTGCCCACCAGCAAGGAGAGCTGGGTCCTGTAGCCCACTTGTCGCCTGATGCCCAGGATCCCCAACATCTGACGCAGTCCTTGATGACTCGAGCGTCGACTGATTCGGTATGAATCTCTTCTTCCTTTTCACTATTAAGATGGGGTATGGAACACTTAGTCTGGCTCTTCAGTTGAGACCTGCCTGACAAGGGTGGCCCTGGTGGCAGCTATGCAACCGCCAGAATAGCTCTCAACATCACTGAAGCACGCAAGCCCCTCCTCCACGACAAGGCCGTGTTCCTTCGGGGGGTTATATTATTATTATTATTATTATTATTATTATTATTATTATTATTATTATTATTATTATTATTATTATTATTATTATTAAACTAAGGGAAATAAAAGAATCGTGCCTGTTAATATTGTCTTTTCATACATCTAACTTAAATGTTACATATAAAAAGGCAGATACCCATCGTTATATGAAGAGTTCAACGAATACAGAGATAAATGACAAAATTGTATAGGAAAGAAATTTTAACTAAATAATTAATTCAAGAAAAATTTATAAATATAGACTGAAGAGAAAAACAAAAGGCAAGACCACTTGTAAGAAATTAAGACATCACTGAAAGAAGAGGAGGCAAAAAAGAACAGAAATGAGAACAACATGAAGATAAAGAATTAAAACAGTGTCTATGTAAATAGGAAGTACTATGTGATTATCTCTATTTAGAGGAATAACACTGTTAAAGGACAGTAAGTATATACTGAGTGTAACCTAGCACCAAATTATTGCTAATAAAACTAAAGTCGAAGGGATGGAACCAGAATTAAATACATAGTTGATTAATGTGATCAGTCCTCAGGTTGAAGGAATAAATGATATATTGTATGTAAACTGAACACAGTACCGATATTTTGTTAAAGTTAGTTCTGAAAGGAACATGAGTACGTCTTTTCCTGACAATGACATCAATATGTAAATTTTCCTTTCAACAGGCTGCATTAATCTGTTTTTCTGCCTACATATAAACAGACAAATCGATACGAATTTCTCTGAAATTTGTAATAATAAATATAGCAACCACGTGTGATCATAATGACCTCTTATCTCAAGATGTAAACTTCCTACTGAAGCGTTTTGCAACAAGTAGTGAAATATTTCTTGTAAAATTACATCTGAGACCATATTAGAACCCATACATCTTTCACATGAGTTATCCATTTGTGGTTTTGAATCCCCTCTGAATGCAAATAATCTTCAGAAGGGCTTTCCAACTGATGGTGAATTAGAAAACGAAGATGGAAATTCCACATCCCAGGAACTCCAAATTTTCATTCTCGCTAAACAATCAACTAAAGAACCAATGAGCGCATTTCACTCATACATCGCATTAGCACTCCAATTTATCAGTTACAACTTGACGTACAATAAAATGTCGGCTGTAATGCTCACGGTAACATGTCTGATGATCACACCGGACTTACTGACCGAGTGGTTAGCGTATCCGCTCTCCAGCCAAAAGGCTGCTGATTCGAATCCCTCAGTGGACATGGATGTTTGTGATTGTCGGTGGAAATACTAGAGTAGTGGTGGTGGACAGTAGATGGCGTAGTTGCGGTTAGTTGTAGTTGATGGATTCAGTGGTGGTGTCAAAGCTATAGAGTAGGTATCCTCCATCATTATTTATTAATATCATTATTAATATTATCATTATTACGCATAATAATAATAATGTGTAGTTATAAAATTCTTTTGCACAAAGAATACGTTTAAGCATAGGACTAAGCAACTTATCCTAGAAGTATAGTCACGAAATCCAAGGATAATTGGAAAGTCATGGGCACTTTCGTGCCTGTCAGAACCACTAATTATGATAAATATCACGTTGTTTAAATTCCAATAAAAGAAAATGGGACTACTATAATCAAATGAAAAGCTATTTAGGCGTATTTTTTTTGCAATAGATGTTTGCTATGCTTGACTTTTTTTTTCCACGACAGATATGGAGTTCATTCGTTATATTTATATAGATTACAAAATGTACTCTTTACTATTCGTAAGTATTTTAGTAAGATTCTAATCCTTGAATTATCGGCCTCAATATTTTAACATACTAGAAAAAAAATTACCCGTAAATAAACTCGTATGTTCACAGTAAATTTACGATTACCCTCAGTAAACGTTACGTATGGTGATTGTCCTTTATCCATAGAAAGAACCGAACTCGGCTCACATAAATGAGTTAAAATTTGGTGCAGCTGACTCTCTTCGTTTTTATGTAGGGGAGCATGATTTTTTTTTAATACGAAGGTATCCTAATTTTTGTGATAAGTTTCACAAAACGATTTGTGATAAGTTTCAAAGAGGTAAATAGCTAGAAAAATTATTTTGTTTAAATTTTATTTCGTAGTGTTGAGAGAATCAGTCATTTCAATAAAATGGTAGACACAACATTTCAGTAAGTTCCTTTGCAATTCTACAAGATCGATAATCTGTTCATTTGTATACAGGCTACAAGAATTTGCCTGCGAAAGAATGATCCAGCCGTGGTTTTGGAGCGAGTTTATCTATTCCATATCACGTCATGGAAAACGCTATTATGAGTGCCTAAACAACGCCCGCCAGTTCGTAAAATGGGTAAGTAATATACGTTAAACGCATATATGTTTCAGCAACAACAGTTTGATTTTAACTGACAATTTTCTATTAAGAAATCTAATGTTCCCAGAGAAAATCCTACATTCTGGAATATTTCAATAACTGATCAAAAGAATAACACTTGATCTTTATCGCATTAAAAATGGAATCTTGAGAACACAAATTCAAAAGAAAGAGTTTTTGAAAGTACAAACCTAACAAACAATGTCTTGGATCAATGAAGCCAGTTTCAAATCTACACTGTAATACCAATGATATAACCGAATACATATTCTGTTATTTACATAGAAAATTATATACTTTTTGAAATAAGAAAAAAAATATCGAAAGAATACCTTAAATATCTAACCATAGGAAAGTTGTCATAGATAATATATCGAAGGAGCTATTAAGGTAAAGTGTATAAATGCAACTGAAGAATGATTTTGTAGCCTTGTTGCGGTGACTTTAGCATCCATAGCAGTAAGTGGCCCAAGGAAAACTGTCTTACTTCCACTACAGTAGTCCATTAGAGGAACTTTTGCTAACCCTTTTTTCTACTAATTCCAGAGTTAGTAGATTACTAGCACGTTTCGATTGTTTTTTTTTTTATTTTTTATGTAACTTTCTCTGATTGGTTACACATTATAATAAAATTATAGCTTAGATGTTTATTTGTACTTTACAGTGCGACTGATGAATTTTTCTTCACCAACATTATAAAATAAAATGATGCAAAATGTAACTCATAATGAATACGATGTTCTGTAAAAATTTCAGTAAAAATTACTGTCGAAAGAATAATATACTAATAAACAGTTTTAGCTTGCTCTGTATTAGAGATTCGTTTCTATATTGTATTACCTTCCATAAAGTTATAATAAATGTTCAGGACTAATTTCTTCTTTAGCAATTATGTATACCTTTCATTTCATTTTTATCAGGTTATCAATCGCAAGAAAGCAGCGTACGAAAATAGGGAATACATCACAACTGACAACGCTAATTTTGAGAAACTAGTCAGCAAAAGCGAAAACACAAGAAGAGTGTTTCTGGACTTTTTGATGAACCTGCACATTAAACAAAATGCTCTCAGTATCCAAGATATGAATGACGAAATACATACATTCATGGCAGCGGTAAAAAAAATATTTTATTATTACAAAAGCATTTCAAAAATATGTTGAAAATATGTTATGTTGAACAATGTTGAAAACAGATCAATAATCGAATATTAAGAGACTGAATTTAATAAGGTTTGATTACTCCAATGATCTTCATTAATCTTGTGTTACTTTTCTAATAATATCGTTTCCTTTCCACTCTTCCGATTTTATAGGGTTTCGCTACAACATCAACAACCATCAATTGGTGTCTCTACTGCATTGGGCTGTATCCAGATGTGCAGGACATAATAGAAGAAGAACTGCAGAAAATATTTCAAGATGACATAAATCGAGATGTTGTTTACGAAGATCTCAGAGAAATGCAGTATTTGGAATGCGTAATCAAGGTAGTAAGACGTCAATATAAATATAAAAATTAATAATGCAACCAAAGGCTTTACTTGTTTGAATTTCTAACTAAATGCCCGTGTTTTTATCCGAAACAAATTTAAGAATTTTAAGACTGATAGAGAACAGTATCAGATTGAAATATCTATCTATTTTATCTCATTTTGTATACTTTATTAAGAAACTGAGTTCAGGGTAATAGATACAGTTCCCATTACTTGTAAACTAAATTTTACATTAATCTACTTTAAAAGTAACGGGAACCTCCAAAAGTTTAATTCGGTTCTTATTCATATTCAGCAACAGTTTACCGATATTGATTATGAACTGAAAAATGCAAACACTCTCTTTGATTTCCACATAAAACAAAGAATAATATTCGCCTATTTTCTATTAATTAAACAACAGGTATTTTTATGACCATCCGTAGCAAGAGTTTGTTCAACTTCTAGAGAATTAATGTTATAAATGAGTAGAAAGTTGACGGAAAAGAGGTTTGCTAACTTATGACTGGAAAACTTGTATGCTACTCTGTTGAAACTCAGTAGAGAACTATGTTAGAAAAAAGCTCAGTGGAAAGAATGAATAAAAACAAAGAATGATTTATCCTATTAGTTTGGAATTGTAGTATATGAGTGCTCATAACAGCTGCTGATTACCTGTTTAATCATATTTAGAAGATAGTGAACTCACCACCAAGCACAAAGCAGGAGTTGGCTTCCTTCCTAACAAAAGAGCTGGAGAGACACTGTTAGGATACCAACCAGTCAATTAATGAATCATAGTAGCAAGATTTCTTGCAAAACCATTTAATATATCAATAGTCCAGATATATGCACCGACATCTTACAGCACAGATGAGGATATTGATTTATTTTACAAAGATATGACATAGTCAATGTAAAGAATACCCAAGCAGGATGTACTAATTATTGAAAGAGATTGGAATGCCAAAGTCAAAATAGATGATGACGGTTGGGAAAGCGTCATGGCAAAATATATTTTCGGATAAACAAATGAACGAGGTGAAAAAATGTTAGAATTTGCTGTGCACCACGATATAATGATCTGTAACACAAGATTCCAAAAGAAAAAGGAATGTAGAAAATGGACTTGGCGATCAAATGATGGGAAAACCAAGAACACGATTGATATGATTATGATTAAAAGACGATGGATAACATCAGTACAGCAGTGTCGAACTTTTCAAGGAGCGGATATAAACTCGGACTATAGTTTAGTGATTGCAAACATCAAGTTGAAATTAAAAAAGAAATATAAACCCCATCATCATACAGCACACATAAGTGAAGGAGAAATAGGAAGAAGGTACAGAACAGAGTTAGAAGAGAAACATAAAAGTAGAGACAAAGAGAAAAATTCGAATCTAAGAGTGAAAGGCGTAATGAAGATGATAGACGATGCAGTTGACGAAACAGTACCAGAAGAAGAGAAGATCAAGAAGAAATGGATTAGACAAGAAACACTGACGTTAGTTCAGGAGAAAAGAATATTGAAGATAAGAAGGGATACATCAGAACAAATGGAGGAACAATCTAGAAGAAAGTGTAATGAGGTGAAAAAAGCAGTCAGAATGGATAATGGGTAAGATGAAATGGATAGAAGTCCAGTTCAGTACTATAGAACACTAGTGTGGAGAGCATAAAACTAGGGAGGTGTAAAAAATGATTAGAACCTTTCATAGAAGGTGACAACCAAAACAGATCACAATTAAAGATGAAAAAGGCAAGGTATTGATGAATGAAGAAAAAATTGTACAGCGGTAGACAAGATACTATAGTGAGTTATATGAAGAAAAACTAGATTTAGAAAGCGTTGGGAAAGTGACTGAAGAATTGAAGTAGATATCACCACCAGGTAGTGAGTATGATATCGATATTTTAAGAGAAGAGGTAGAAAAAGCAATACCACGAATTAAACTCAACAAGAGTCCTGGTAACGACAATATCACTGCAGAAATTATTAAATATGGTGGCGAAAGTATGGTTACAGAAATGCACCAACTATGCAATATGGTATGGAAAGAAGGGAAAATGCCAGAGGAGTGGGTGAAATCGATATTAGTAACATTATACAAGAAAGGAAATAAGCTAGAATGTAAAAACTATAGAACAATTGCCTTGACAAGTCACCTTGGTAAATAGATGATGATGATATCGACAGACAGATTGAGAACACAATTGGAAGCATACCTTGCAGATTAATAAGCAGGATTTAGGAAAGACAGAACTATAATTCAACAGATTTTCACAATGAAGTTAATAGCAGAGAAATCTAGAAGAAAAAACAAAAAAATATATATACTTGGTTTGTTGATTTTCAAGAAGGCATTTGACAGTATCGACCAGAATGCGACATTAGCAGTGCTGAAACCCTATTGAATTGTCAGAAAACTAATACCTCTATTAAAATATGTTTATAAGAATTCAGTTGCAGAAGTTAGAATAGGTGATGATTTGGGGAACAGAGGTACTAGACAGGGAGACCCAATATCACCAAACATTTTCATCGCACATTTAGAAAGAGGAATGGTTAAAATGAAGGAAGATGCAAAAGGAATATCAGTGGATGGGATGAGAATTAACAATCTGAAATTAGCAAATGACATTGTTATTATTGAAGAAGCCGAAAGAGAACCACAAAACACATTGAAACTGTTAAATGAGGAATGGAAAAGATTTCGACTTGTTATGAACTTGGACAAACCAAAGACAACGGTATTTGGTGAGAAGAACATGAAACAAAAGATACAAGTGGATGGAATTGATATAGAAAATTTAGAACAATTCACATATTTGGGAAATAAAACGACGTATCATTTGGACTGTAAAGAAATAAAGATCAGGATTGCAAAGGAAGAACAAATCTGAAGGCCATGGATAACAGCTGGAAAAGTAAAGTGATCAGCCTGCAAACAAAACTAAGAATACTGGAACCATGCATCTTTAGTGGTGTATTCTATGGATCTGAAACATGGGTGATTAATAAGGAATGAAGAAAACGAATTTTGGCATTTAAAAGAACTTGTTACACGAATACTCTTAGAACAAGATGGGTACAGAAAATCACAAATGAAGAGCTTCTTCGGAAGATACCACCTAAAGAGAATCTAATGCAGATGATTATAAAACGGAAGTTGAAATTATTTGGACACATTTGCAGAATGAGTGAGGACCCGTGGATAAAAACATTCATGTTTAGTATTATGGATGGTGTAAACAGAAGAGGTAGCTGCTACAGAGACTGGATAGACGACATAAAGGACTAGTGTGGAATGAGTGTACATAAACTGCGACACTGTGCACTGGACAAAGAAAGATGGAAGAAAATAGTGAAGGAAGCATCGGACACCAACGGGCAGTATGGCCATGGTTCGTGATGGTGATGATGTACTAAGTATTGATGTACTAATATGATGGCATTCTCCAGCAAATATTCGTGTAAAATGTAACTAAGTGATACCATAACTCTCAGTGGGGGGGGGGTGGGGGGGGGGGGGGGTGGGGGGGGGGGGGGGTGGGGGGGGGGGGGGGTGGGGGGGGGGGGGGGTGGGGGGGGGGGGGGGTGGGGGGGGGGGGGGGTGGGGGGGGGGGGGGGTGGGGGGGGGGGGGGGTGGGGGGGGGGGGGGGTGGGGGGGGGGGGGGGTGGGGGGGGGGGGGGGTGGGGGGGGGGGGGGGTGGGGGGGGGGGGGGGTGGGGGGGGGGGGGGGTGGGGGGGGGGGGGGGTGGGGGGGGGGGGGGGTGGGGGGGGGGGGGGGTGGGGGGGGGGGGGGGTGGGGGGGGGGGGGGGTGGGGGGGGGGGGGGGTGGGGGGGGGGGGGGGTGGGGGGGGGGGGGGGTGGGGGGGGGGGGGGGTGGGGGGGGGGGGGGGTGGGGGGGGGGGGGGGTGGGGGGGGGGGGGGGTGGGGGGGGGGGGGGGTGGGGGGGGGGGGGGGTGGGGGGGGGGGGGGGTGGGGGGGGGGGGGGGTGGGGGGGGACATATACGTTGCTTAAAGAGTTTTATAGGATTGACAAGGCGGATATTTTAAATACTTGATTAGTGTGTGTAAAACAAGGGTTATTATTCCTGGAAATGAAGTGAGATACTACGCAAGATTTTAAGGACGGGATCTTTTGCTTGGAAGTGCTGAGTGAGTGGAATGGATTGCCGAAATCAATTTTGACTGCTTTATTTGTGAATGGCTCAGAGCAAAGTGAGAGATAATATACAGGTATTTATGGTTTTCGTTACTGTCTACGAACTTTATGGCGGTGCTTATACATAAAGATGACGATAATAGTAACCTCGGACATATAGGACATGAATAATGTATTTCGTACGACGTATTCACAATGAAGTATAGAAACCGTTACGAAAAAATGCATATATATAGAATTATAGATATATATGTGCGTGCGTGCGTGCGTGTGTGTGTGTGTGTTTGTGTGTATACATTTTTTTAAATCGGGTTTATTATACGTTAAAGATACCAAGAAATTTTATTGGTTTTAATCCTTTTTCCCAAGGAAGCAAAACAAAGTTTCACGTATGAAATATATTCACGTCTGAGCTACTTGTGTATAAAGGCTAATGACCTCACTTCACTTCACTTGCCTTAGTATGTATCCCATAATGCAAATCACCCCATAATGGGAAGAGTCACTACCCAGACCGGTTGGTTTCGACCTTTATTGAGGTTTCATCAGTGGGAGTTAGACCCGGGTTGAAGTAATGAAGGTTGAAGTAATGCAGAATTCATATATATACATATGTATATATGTATATACATACATACATTTATATAATCTAGTAGTGTGTTTATATTAAAACCTTTTTACTTTAATCTCGGTTCTAGTCATTTAATTCTTCATAAAAAAAAATATATATATACATATATATATATATATACGGTGGTTCAAAATGCCAGGTACAAATTTTGAGGAGAGGTAGAGAACACCAAAATCAACCATATTCACACAAGAAATCATGACCGGAAACTCACCAAAGTGATAGGTGGCGCTGTTTCCAATCCCTCCGGGTGAGCAATTGGGGCTTCCTTATTCAAACTTTCGACGTTGTACGAAGAACATGCGTTGTTTTACAAACGCTGAGATGGCAGATATGCACCTCGTTTACCATATTATGTATCCAACTACTATTGAACTATTCAGTTACGCCTACTAAAATTTTTTACATTACTTACTGCCTTGTGTTATTTCTGGATCTTTGTGTTCCTCTTAGTACCTTCAGGTGGCGTTTCCGGTCATACTTTCCTATGTGAATATGGTTGATTTTGGATGTTCTTTACTTCCCCTCAAAATTTGTACTTGGAATTTTGAACCACCCTCTATATATACGCTCATCTTTATATAAATTTTCAGTACACATAAGACCCCACACTCGCATGTTAGCAATTATAATTATTTTTCATGCTTCTGTTAGGGGATAAATTAATAATATAATTTCTATTATTTTAGGAGTGCCTGATGAAGAAACTTGCCTCTTGTAACAAAGAATCTAGCGAATCAGAAGAAGATGCTTGTCCAGATGAGAAATGTGAAAATGTAAAAGAGAATTAAAATAATGACTAATTAGTAATCTGTCTGCGATGAATTCATGCTTTAAAAGGACTGTAAAATCTGTCAAAATGTATTGATATTTAATATGATTTTAAAAAATAAAATTAGTCTGAAATATACTGTTTAAGATAAAGGCTATAAGACTGATCTGTTCTTTATAAAACTGAACGAGTACAGTACTCTACAGTAATTACAGGAGAAATAAATTATCAGTGTTGATAAGATACACTCGGAACTGAAAGCACTTCGAAGCTTATTGAATATACATTAATTTAATATTTTATTTAATAAAGAACGCAAGATGAGTCCTACTTTATTATTTAGCGCATTTCAAACAGATATTATCCAATTACATTCGATCTTTTCTGTTTGAATTATCACATAAACCCATAAGATGGCGTTAATTGTATAATACCTTGCCCATATTTTATTTCTGATTTCATAGCTCTAGCTGAGGCTATCTTTTGAAGACATAAAGCAGTGTAGATCCTGATTCACTATTTATTTAATAATCAACCTATCTATTGCATCAATAACCGATACGTTAAACTCCTTTTCTGGTTGGGATTCACATTATAATACTCAAGGAAAACAAAATACTCTTTTTTTCAATTCGGAGACCGAGTTTGCCATCTTTACTTGCTTTAATTATCCCTTTCAATAGGCAAAAAACATTTCCCCTTCATATCATTAAGCTTGCAATGATGCCTGCCTTCTGTATTCTTTCCATTATTTTATTTTCAACTGCTCCAGATGATTTCGATGTCTTGTATATTCTTCTGTTTTCTACTCTTCTCGTCTTCTTCTTTTATTTCACATTTTAATAGAGATGTACTATTTTTTGAATATCTATAAATCTTACGAGAATCATTTCGTTTTTGTGCGATCTCCATTTTATCCATCTCTAAACTAAATAGTAATCACTTCCTATTTCGAATGCACCTACATATTAATATATGCTGTCCTAATCTGAAGATATTTCTCTCGATCAATAGTGAATTTATATTTTACTTTGTTGGGACATGGTGTTATTAATAACCAAGCCGTTTTCTTGAAAAACATACAAAAGGCAGTTACCGGTATTATTGTATACCGCTATACTCTTCCTCCTAGTCCATAAACATTAATTAAGTCGCAGATTTGTTTTCTACATTTAATTAAGAATCATCGTCTCCTTCTATTTTTATCAATTGTGTTCTCACGGTTAAAAATTCTTGCTCCCTTCTTCCTTTAGTTTTCCTTCTAGAGCATTCTGTTAATCACAGACATTAATTATACATTCAAATACCTTTCTGTATTTCACATTTCTCAGTTTGCCTACATTACTCTATTATGAATAGTCTGGAGAAGCAGCCTGTTATTCAAGAAGTATATATTCGTAGCTAGTGCGTATCCCTCTCTTATTCTAATCACTACTGCCTGAATCTAAGACGTAAATTTTTTTCGAAGTACTTCCCGTATTCTTTTTCATTCTACTTCGCACCATTTATTTTTATATGGTATTTCTGTAAATATAATTCCTATCCCTAACTCTTCTTCATTTTCCTCACAGAAATGCTGGTTAATTTCAGAGTTATAAAGTTGCAAATACCATAATACATACACATCACGAATAAAAATTCTTAACAAGAACACGGTATCGTCCTGATTTCAGAGACGAGATGAACGTAATAAGAATTATAATAATATGATAATAATATAATATTATTAATTATAGTATATATATTTACACACACACACATGTGTGTGTGTGTGTATATATATATATATATATATATATATATATATATATATATATATATATATATATATATATATATATATATATATATATATATATATATATATATATATATATATATTATAATAACATTATCGTGCGCGACTATTTTCACAATGCTGGTAATGAAATATAAGATATGGTTGGCAGACAATTTCTTACAAATACGAATACAACCATAGCTGCTCATAGCGCAGAAGAATGATTTCTGAATTTTATTGGATTCCTACTTATTCGTGTTTCACATATGTGCAAATTGTCTTTTAATTTGAAATGAACTTTATCCACATTGAGAATGTTTCACTACCCTTCTATATCTTTCCCCAAACTTATATAAGGAATTGGGAATCAGTGCCTGTACATACACATACATGCACACCTTTCAGCTGTTATCATACGTGTTCATTATACTGCTGTGAAATTCAGACAAAATTGGCCCATTAATATTCAGAGAATATTGGACCATTGTATGGTTTTTGTGATGATCTGAAGAATGTGCACATTCTTGAGATCACGACTAACTCATCGCATTAAAGCATGAGATAGTACAGCATTCCCACCAGTCGTATTTGCTTAGTGTTTTCTAATTTGAACCAATTACATGCAGAAGCTGAAAGTATCGCTGAATGTATTGGTATATTTCTTGAATCTCTTGGGAAAATGATGAATTTATCATTATCAGGGCCTTTATGTTGAATATTATATTATTAACTCCATTAATAATAATAATAGTAAAAATTAGTAAAAATGAAATGAAATGCATAGTGATTTATATTGACAAGCAGTAAACAGTAAACAGGGTAAAATTATTACTAATCACAGTCGAGAGTAAAATGAAAACAATTATATTTGTGTTCCAAATATATACAAATGTAACCTGTATTGGGTAAATCGCGACTATAATTTTATTTGTATAACATATTTGTTATTTAATAGGAAATTTAGTCCGTGCATAAGAATAGCACAATTATTATGCATAAAAAAGGGCTATTTACTCCTGGTTGATTGCCTCAAACACAGCTGCCAATTAAGTGATATTTACAATCATTGATACACTAATGTTCGATATTCAAAACATCAGATTTAAGCTGTTTAGTTTTTAAAATGAATTACTGATAGAAAACGAAAATTTTCATGTAACATGTGTAAGTATTATTATTGAAAGATGCCCTTAAAAGATAAAGCAAGTTCTATGGATACCGTCCTATGTAAAATGTGGAACTTAATCAAATCATGATTTGAACAGTTTCCTTCAATTTTAATGGGGTTCATTAAAAATTGAAAATGATCCTCATTAAATTAGAATCATTTAATAATGATCATCAATTTTGATGAGTAACATGAAAAATAAAGAGTATTGTCCCTTTAAATGTTTCTAAACTTGAAGTGTACTTCTGGAAAAGTCCGTAGATTTACTGCAACAGTGTTTTAAGTCTTTAGACTACGATTTACAGTATTCTAACGTGAGTGTCCACTTACTGTGATTTCTACAACCAGACAATATCACTGTAAAAAGAATTCCACGATCAGTGCGTAATGAGAATTAAAAATCTTAGATTTGAACCATCTTCCGCTAAAAAGTCATTACTTTTTTTAAGAGATAACGATTGAAATCTGGATGTTTAATCGGCGTTGAATGAGTCTTTTCACTATTTTGAAGATTGTCGTGTAAAGTAGATTTTTATAGTCTCCCGTTTGTTCTACTGATTTCTAAACAAGCACAGTCTACAATCAGTGCTGTCATTTGCATACTGAAATATGTGTCTATTTGTAGGAAGTGTACATATGTTATTCGTTTAAATATTATATATGGTAGGACCATAATAGCCCCTGAGGAAAGCCTTAAATTTTATTTGTTAAGGCACGGAGTTCCTTTGTATCATGCAATATATTCAATGAATTTTAATCAAACGCACAAAAACACTTTAAGTTTCGATCTATCTATTCTATTCTCTCAGCAATATGGCTGGTAGGGGTAACTATATGTTATCATACTAGGGAAATTATTATGAGCAAGATGGTTTCATAAATTTATTATTTCTCTTCCTTTCCTAATTTAAATTAAATTAAATATATCACCAGTCAGATTAAAAAAAAGAGTGATTGTGTTTTATATTGCTACCCATTTTGACTCAATAGCATTCATTGTAACGAATAATGCAAGATTTTAGCAATACTTTAATTTAACAGTATTTCGTGTTTAGAGTTTTCCGATGGTTCTCTTTTCATACAACAGACGATGTCATATTCTTCTGCATCAAAGAATATTGCGTGCATCTCGTTTAAACAGATAATTTCGAGATATCCATCGGAAAGCAATATGCTTTTATTAATACACCTGTAAGCGAAATCCGTGATCTTATTTCATATTGTGAAGAATCTGCTGGGTAAATCATAATCAGTTTTTATACAGCTGTCTTATATTTCAGTGTAATCTTTTGTTGGCTTCCACGATCAAGATGAAAGCGTTGAAATTTTGCATCCTTATGCTTTCTACTTATGTATCTGAAAATAAACTTGAAAAAGAATGTATAGAAAAAGTAGAAAATAAAGTAAGAAATATGATGTGTAAAAAGCATCTTATTCCCCTATAATTCGATGATACTTGAATTTGCAAATGCTTCTTTCTTTCTTTTGTGTGATTCTTTTAATTGAAGGAAATCCTTATATACCAGCAGTATATTATTTTAAATGATCTTTTCGGAAATCGAAATCTTAAGGAAACAAAACACATTTAATATCAGTCCGTACAATCGAACCATACTTATAATTATTGTTGCAATTAAATATTTAATTTATTTTTTGTTTTATTTTATTTACTTTTATTAATACACTTTTTTAATGTTGATGCGTATTTTAAGAAAAGGTTAGATGCAACAAAGGACACATTACTGAAGTCAAAACGTTTGTAGTTCATCTGTGAAATCATCGTCGTTTCAACAGAACTCTATCAAGAGTACAGGGTAACATGCATAACATCAGTTCGGCAGAAGAATAAACGTAGAGTTCGATTCCAGATAACAATCGAAGTATTTTCTTTTCTTTTTTTTTGTTTCAAGAACTAATTATTAATCTTGGAAATAAGAAAAATCGATTCTGGAAATCACTCGGTTCCAAACAAATAAACTACTCAGGAATAGAAAGAAGAAAATACAGTCAACTAAGCTATATCGTCTCGCCCTTTCGTATATGCTTTCTCTTTACAAATCGGATTGATATCCTGCCTAAAAAAATAGAGCTTATTGTCTAAAATGCTACGGATACTGCGTTTGAATCCTATCTAAGATCGTGGTAGTTTTTTCTCCTGGGGGGACGAAAGAGTCATCACAGGGTTTTGTTTTATTTATTTCTATCACTCAACAAGTGTACTATAAGTTGACTAACCTCTCTTGAATGGATTCTCCATAAAAAAGACAAACTACGTAAGTCGTATTTTCTAGATACAAGAATTAGTTATACAAAATAGGTAGAAATTTTGTTGAATGAGATGTGTAGCCATAATGCATAATCCTGCACATTGATGATTTATTTCTTCTGTTATTTATGTGTGGTCATCGCAAGAATGCGAAATTCACCGATAGGGAACTGCGTGCGTGTGTAGTTTTTGGTATAGTATAATGTAAAAGAAGGGAAATGACTTCAGAGTTTGTGATTTTGAAGACGTGAGATTAGCGCAACTAAGTTCTCTCTTTTTTTATGTTAGCATTTGTTATTGTGGTTTTTGTGTTGTTTATGATACGGATTTCTTGTTGCGCTAAGCGGACTAAGTGTGTTGATAGAATATCCACAGTGCAAATTTTATTAACGTTCTTTACCTATTTAAATATTCTAGATTGTATGGGATGCTACTGAATAAGGTTGGTACGAGATGTTTTCTCACAGCTATGTGCACTTATCTGTAAGTAGCTTTGTTTTTTAGAGTTATTAATTTATATATATTTTTAATAATAAATATAGCGTCTTATATTTTTATGTTCAGGAATTTGCGATTTTATATATGGGAGGGTCCATTAATGATTGGTTTGTGTGTGTGTGTGTGTGTGTGTGTGTGTGTGTGTGTGTGTGTGTGTGTGTGTGTGTGTGTGTGTGTGTGTGTGTGTGTGTGTGTGTGTGTGTTACCCCGCAAGACAATTAGTCAAATCACAGCAGAATGTGCCCAACATGCATATCAAACATTCATCATCATATACACAAAGTGCAGAACCTAAAATCACAACCATCACACAGGTGAAAACAACACGCTACCTTGGACTTCACTTCGATGCTGATCAAAGTTGGAATAGCCATACAAACTACCTACATACCAAGCTTAGGATAATAGCAAGCAAACTATACAGATTAAAAGAGATTGCCCCAACCCACAGAAAAATACTAATCTATAAAGCATTATGTGAAAACACTTTAAGATATGCAATCACATCATACGCATTCTGCACAGACTACAGACTTAACAGGCTACAATGGTTGCAAGATAAAATGATATTCTGGGAACAACCCACTCTTATGCCGGAAGCAAAGACAAAACACAAAATATTTAAGGTGAAACACTTATGCCACTACACAGTCATGTTAAAACACTACTACAGCCCAACATATAGAGTAACTAGAACAATATATCAAATAACAAGACCACAGTCAACAAACTACATAACATATAAATACAACAATCACTACAGCAAAGTCACCCGAAACTTCTATATACCTGACATGATAAACAAACTGCCGTTCGACAACAGAAACCTAGGAACATACAGAGAGCTGAAACAGGCACTATATAAATATTGTAACGAGAATGAAAATTAGAGCAATTCCTGTTTCTCTCTCCCCCTCCACACATGCGCACGTACACACACACAAACCTATGACAACCCCCCCTTTCAAAAAATATCACTAAAAGAACACAAAGAAACAAACACACCACGTTTATATCCAACCCTATTTGCACGAAAATAAAAAAAAAAGTTAAACTGTAATAGCAGTCGAAGTCTTACAAGCACATACCAACAAACAGTAAAATCAACACCTGGCTTGTGACCAGTATAGGAACACAACCATGAAACCACCACCCTCTGTCATCTATTATCTTCCTCAGATAAGCTCTGCTAAGCTTCGAGGAAGAAAATTACCAACTTGCAAGAATCTGTTATACACACTTGTAATGCGTTATAAATATTATATATATATAATTACTACAGCAACTATGTATGCAATTCATCTGAGACATAAAAAAAAAAATAAATAAATAAATAATGATAATAATAAATAAATGAATAAAATAAATAAATTATTATTATTATTATTATTATTATTATTATTATTATTATTATTATGTATATATAGATGTATATTCTAAAATCAAAAATTCTGTATAATCCTTATAGTAATTACTGTAAATATTATTATTGTAACTTATACTGAGACATAATAAATTTATATATATATATATATATATATATATATATAAATTTATTGTTGTATAAAATATCTGCTGAATCTGATGCCAGGTGTTTCCAGTCTGTTTTTCCTATTTCGTGGTTGAATATTTCTTTGTCTATTATTGTTTTCTGTCACTTTTCTTCTTTGGGACATTGCATGGATATTGTCTTGGTGTGCAGGTTTAGAGCGGTGAAGTAATGGTCTGCTACTTTGCACTTTAAGACTGATGCAGTGTAACTATTTGGTGGTACTCGGACGTTTATATGATCTAGACAGGAGGCAGTGATAGTATTTCCGAATATTTCTTCTCTAGTACATGATATTATTGTTGGTATTAGATTATACATGGATAGGGTGTCTAGGTATTGTACAGTGTTGTTCTGGTTTTCGTTTGCAATATTTATGTTTATGTCGCCAATTATCATTAGGTATTCGGTTGAACATATTTCTTGGCTTGAAAGCCAGCAATTGAGTTTGTGCAAGAATTTTATCATGTTTAGGTTTGGTGGCCTGTAAATAGCATTTAGCATTATGGGATGCTGTGTATTCAAAATTTAAATTATTTATAACATAACAAAGATGATAATTCTTCTTCTTCTTCTTCTTCTTCTTCTTCTTCTTCTCCTCTTCTTCTCCTCTTCTTCTCCTCTTCTTCTCTTCCGTCTAAGACGGGTTGAGTCTTCTCTTGAGCAGGATCTTCCAGTCTTCTCTATTCCTTGCTGTTCGAAAAAGTTCCTTATATGTTCTGCATCCCGAGATGTTGTTTATTAATTTCAGCCAGGTAATTCTTGGTCTTTCAGGTCTTCTTTTTTCAGTTGGATAAGGATTGATTAGGACGTTAGGAAGTCTGTTTTCATCCATGCATACAGTGTGTCCAAACCATCTCAGTTGTTGTTTTCTAATTTTTTCTATTATTGTCTTTTTATACAATAGTTCTTGTCTGACTGTGATGTTTGGTTTCTTTTCTATCCAACTTGTTCTATTTATTTTTCTTAAGCATTTCATTTCAAATGCCAGCAGTTTTTTCTCCTCTCCTCTCTTTTTTTAACTGTCCACGCTTCTGCTCCATAGATTTTTTATAGACTCCATAGACTGTTGGTATAATTATTGCTTCATATAATTTGATTTTGGCTTGTTTAGATATTTTTTTTGTTTTCCAGATTTTCTGTAATTTTCGCATGGTGGTCCATCCTATCGTTATTCTGTGTTTGATTGTTTTGAGTTCATCTATTATTTCTGTTAGTTTTGATCCAAGGTATATGAAGTTGTCTACTTGTTCTAATTGTTCTCCTTTTAGGGTGGCTGAGATGGTAGTTCTGTTCCTCCCTATTTTCATCACTTTGTCTTTTGTATATTTATTGTCATGTCATATGTTTTACAGGTTTCATTTAGCTTGTTGATCAACTTTTGTAGTTCATTTTGGGTTCTTGCAAGAAGGACGAGATCATCTGCATATTTGATATTATTTATGTTTAAACCGTTGACATTGATTCCAGGCTCATTGTCTATTGCTTTCTTTACAACTTCTTCTAGATATATGTTGAATAGGCATGGGGTTAATGGGCATCCTTGCATTACTCCTTTTTGGATCTCTATGGGTTCTGTTATGAGTGTGTCCTTTTTAATTATTGCATTTGTCTTAAAGTAATATTTTATCAGAAACTGTATTATATATTTGTCTATTGCTTTTTCTAGTAGAATTTTAAGGATTTCTCTGTTGATGTTATTGAAAGCTTGTTTAAAGTCCACAAAACAACAATATAGTTCTTTATGGTCTTTCCAGCTGAGCTCTGCTAGTTGGTGCAATGTGAATATTTGGTCTATTGTTGAATAGTTTCCTTGGACACCAGCTTGTTCTATGCCTATCACTTCTTCGTAGGTGTTTTTTAATCTATTTTGTATAATTCTTATGAATATTTTATAGGTGTGAGGCAGTAAATTAATTGGTCTGTAATTTCTACAGTCTCTTTTGTCTCCTTTCTTGTATATTGGGATTATCTTTCCAGTTCTCCAGTCATCTGGGATCTCTCCTGCTTGTAGTATTTTATTGAATAGGGTTGTTAAATATTCTATTGATATGCTGCCTCCATATGACCACAGTTCAGTAGGGATAGTATCAATGCCTGGTGCTTTATTGTTTTTCATCTATTTTATTGCGTAGCTAACTTCTTCTTCTAAAATGTTTGGGTGATCATTATGTTCTTCTATTGTTGGCAGTGTAGTTAGTTTTATTTCCTTGGTGGAAGATAGCCTTAAAATGGTTTGACCAGATTTTTCTTATATATTCAATACTCCCGGTTTCAGTAATCTTGTTGTTTATCATTGTTACTGCTTTTGCTGAGAATTCTTTTGTAATTTTTCTTACAGTATCATGGAAGACTTTTAGGTTGTTTTGTTGGTATGCTTCTTGGCATTTCTTGGTTTTTTTTTCTAACCATTTTTCTTTGGCTTTTTTGCATAGGTTATCAACTTTATTTTTTAATGCTCTGTATTTTTCTCTATTCTCTTCATTGTTTTGTTGGTTTACAAGTATCTTGGCCACTCTTTTCTCTTCTATGATAGCTACGATTTCTTGGGTTATCCCCTGTTTGTTTATTTTGAGTTTAGAACCTAGCGTGCCTTTTGCAATTGATGACACTGTTTCTTTTCCTTCTTCCCAGTATTTTCCGCTGTCCTGTAAGATGGAGGGTTTAATTTCAAGCACATCTGTTCTAAAAATCGACTTCTGCCTGAGCTATCTTTAGTTTTGATAGGTTGATGTTTTCTTCTTTTCTGATATTATTTTTCCTGTTGAAATTTATCTTCATTTTGGCAGTTAATATTTCGTGGTCAGTGTCAAAATCAAAAATTCTTAATGTTCGTACATTATTTACTGATCTTATCCATTGTATGTTTATGATGATATAGTCTATGCAGTTCTTTATATTACCATCTGGGGATGTCCATGTATATTTATTATTATGGCGTTGATAGAACAATGTGTTTGCAATCATTAGATCGTTTGCTTTACAATGTCATCGCAATGTCAGAACACAAAATATTGACAGCAAAACATTTATGTCACTATGCGGCCATGCTAAAACATTATTTTGATGCCAACTACAGGACAGTTAGAAATACATACCGTATAACAAGACCTCAGACTACTAATTATATCACATATAAATACAATAATCACTACGGAAAGGCCACGCGAAACTTCTACATCCCAGACATGATAAACAAATTACCTTTTGAATACAGAAACCTTACAAACTACAATAGCCTGAAAAGAGCTCTAAGGACATACTACGAACAAGAAACACGCACCCAAAATACCATACAAACTTAATGAAACAATATATTCGTTCAGGCTTCCAGTTCGGCGACGCATCAATACATTCCAAGTTATTTTGTGTGTGTGTGTGTGTGTGTGTGTGTGTGTGTGTGTGTGTGTGTGTGTGTGTGTGTGTGTGTGTGTGTGTGTGTGTGTGTGTGTGCGTGCGTGCGTGCGTGCGTGTGTGCGTGGGTGCGTGCGCGCGCGAATTTCTCAATCATAGATTTCGTAGCTTCCCAACACAGTAAAAAAAAAAAAAAAAAAAAAAAAACTTAATAACCAACTGGTGTCATCCTCAGATAAGCGTACATACATATAAGCTTCGAGGATGAAAGCAAAAAAAATTAGTTCTCATCCGAGATGTATCATATGTAACCAAATGCATGTAATATACGTAACACATGAAAACCAATGTATGTAATGTATGTATTATATGTAAACCAATGTACGTAATGTAAATATCACATGTAAACAAATGTAATTAATGTAACATATGTAAAGAAATGTATGTAATGTATATAATAACTGTAACAAATATATGCAATGTAAAAAAAATATTTTAAAAGTAAATCATGAGTTTACACTGTATGTTTGTGAGAATAAGGAAACATAATATTTAGATTGCATATGTGTGAATACTGTTGTATAATCACACCTTTTCAAACTTAAAAAAAAATAGTAAATCGCAACATGTAATATTATACAACTTATGTAACTCTGAACAATATAATTGTAAATTATTATTATGATTGGTATATAAAACAAACTGTTATCATCATTACTATTTAAATCTCATTATATGTAGCACAAAGTGCTGAACCTTGTAAAATAATATACTGAATAGATGATCATTGTACATATGAAAATATTTGAAAGAACAATAAAAAAAATTATACGGGTATTCCCATGGAGACCTAAGGCTCAACGCGGGAGACCCAAACTATTAACAGAATATATCATACCTTTCCTTGAACCCGTTAACAGACAAAGCCCTTACCACTGACTCTGGCAACCTATTCCGCTCATTCATAACTCTCTAAGCAAAACTTCTAATCCTCACACTCCTACTAACGCACCTCTGTTCAACTTCCATGGATGACCCCTTGTTCTAGTCCCTCTACCCAAGTGCTGAAACATTTCCCCTGCATCTATCCTATAAAATCCTTTAAGCAACTTAGATGTTTCAATCATGACCCACTTCTTCTCTTATCAATCAACTTCTGCAATCCACACACCTTAAATCTGTCCTCATCCGGTACATTCGACAGACACCACTCGTCATCTTGGTCATTCGCCTCTGAATCCTCTCAACACCTTCCTCATCACCAAGAAACTTGATTACTATGCTCAAGTCTGGGAACCAGACTTGAGCATAGTACTTGAGCATAGTAATAAGTTCCCAGAACTTTACATTTCGCCACATTAAACTGACACCCATTATATTTACGTAAACGAAAAGCTTTATATACAGTATTCATTAGGATTGTTCCATTTTAATGCAAAAGGTTATCAAAGCCATACGTATTGGCTGGTTGACGGGGTGAAAGACGTTTGTATTAATCGAATATTTAGTAATATCAATGGCCCCAGTTATCAAGAAGAGAACTAACATCGTTGATATATATATATCGAAGAATAGATAGTTAAGAAAGGTTTAAAGTGATTGATAGCGTGAATAGCGTTATACGATATTTTGATCAGCGCGAGATGAGTGGTATAGAAGCAACTAACCAAGTAACAACAAAAATTGATTACAAAACACATTAGTGGTATACTACATTTTTGAATATTGACAGTATGGTGTAAAACTGTATTAACATTGTGTTAGTTGCGTTGAAACATTGCTTAAAGATTCTGTTAGTTGTGCTGGACGAACTTGTGTAACAACCTGCTGGCAATGCTGCATCCTGTTTGATTGTATTCTGTTGACATTGCAGTTGAGTTATGAGAATGAGCAGTAGTTATTTGTTCCCTTCCACTGATTGTTATTTTCCCGATATACAGTAGCTTGTAAGCATTATTGATTCGTTATTAATTTTTGAACAGGCTTTTGAAAATACTTGCAGTCATTTCTTCCGTTATTATAATATTAACGAATGAAATGATCGAAGTATTTTATGGTAACGGAAAATTTTAATAGTAAAATGCATATAACGAAAGATATAAAATGGAAATTTCAAATACATTATTCTCTTTCCATAATAATTTTATATTAATTATAAGTTACACGTTGATAACACTACGCAAAATAAAGAAAAATAAGAAGCTATAAAATATGATTGACTGTTATTAATAAATGATTTTCTCATGTGATACTGAAGAATATCATAACAGATGTTAAGAAAATAAGCGCAGAAGTTGTAAAAAAGAATGAAAGTCACGTAACTCTAAGAGACGAACTGCAGATTCAAAATACACAAAAGTTATTTACGAAAACTATAAACGTTCAAACACAAGGATAAGTTAGAAATAAACTTAGTAGCAAAATCTGAAGGAGGTGAATCTGTATGATTTAAGAAAGGACGTATACTTTAATTAATTTAATAGAAAGGTGTCTGAAATAGAAGTATCTACAACGAAATCTACTGGCAAATGATTCTGCAGTTTTTTCACCATATAACATTCTAAAAAGTAAAAAAAAGATAACGTGTGGTAAAAGTAGGGATTCAAAAATTTTAAGAATACTTGTTAGGAACAGATATATAAATATGAAGAGGGTGACGAACTGGATTGGAGTCTACAGAAAAAAACAACAACTTAGAGTGGTCCAAGAGTAAAAAGGAATACCTCTTAACGATAAAGAAATAAAAATTGATGAAAACGATATTCTGCTTACGCTATATCAAGTTATTTTGACAAATTGTTCAATATGTTACAGAACAGAACAGAACTGGAAAATTAGTCGGAACACTGCGGTAGTAAAAATCCCCAATATGAATGAAATCAAAACTACATTTCAATACTTGATTTTAAGTAGAAAATGCACTTAAAATATAGAAAGAAATTAATCTAGAATAGATGATATTCGATTAGAAATTGAGAATAATCTTATCAATTCCATTATATATAATTCATAATGTAAAATTCAAAGAGTTGAACAGAAGGGCGCGCGTGTAGGTGTATATCCATTATACTTATACATCCCTGGTATCAAATTGAAATTAAAACAGTGAGAGAATTACAAAGAATTTTCCATACTAATTGTCAGAGTAAAGATTCATGTGAAGAGGTTAAGAAATATTGTACAAGAGTAAATATTGGAAGAACAATCTGGATTCAGACCTAACAGGGGTTATATGGATCTCATTGGGCTTTAACATAATAATCACGAGATGAGGATATTAAAACAGGATCTTATATTAAAATTTGAAGATTTGAAATTTGAAGATTAAGAAAGGTATGGAAGAAAGTTCGAGTAGTTAGAATGAAATAGAAGAATGAGTAGTTGATTCCTCAAGTGTGCAGCCTGTGATTGTCGGGAGGAACACTGTCAGGCTTTTAAATGCTTAAAGGGAAAAGAAAAGAAATAAGAAGTATGAATGAAGGGACCCAATTCGCAGACATCCATGGTGAAAATGCCTCTATAAAATTATTAAGGGAGGAAGGGGGATATCTTGAGAAAGTAATTGAGTCATACTCGAAGGTTTACGTAAGAAAAGGCTTCAGGTATAAGACTGCCCGACGAGAGATACATGAGGTTTTCTGGAAATGTGCATATTATCTATTTGGATTTCATAACTCACTTCGAAGTGGGGTCGTTACCCCCCCTCGCTTCTATGAACCAATGCCCATATTTAATATACTGATACAGCCATAATCACTTACAGAGAGGAAGCACATAACGTTGTGTTCATCTCAGGTTCTGCAGAGATGTGCGAATGCTCCTTGCATCCGAAGTGCTAAATGACTAAAGAAAATTATTATATGTTAGATTCTAGTCCTTATCTAGAAGAAACTCTTACAAGTAGATTCTCTTCGTTTGCATACTCTGATTTTTAATCCCTTAGAACTGTCATATCAACAGTAGAACCCATACTATTTCAATAATGATATGTAGCAACTAATCATCCTCACTGCACTCTCAAAATTCCTACGAAATCATTGATAGCCTCGAGCAAGTTATCAGTGATAAATAAGTGGAGAATAACTAACTGTGGGGTATAATAACTTGTTAGTAACTGTCGGGCATAAAAGGTCTAGATGATGTTTTTTGTTTCTCTTTTTAGCTTCAAATTTGGCTTAGAAGTCGCATTGTGTTTGGATCAAAATAAATACTGGATCGAAGCTTATTTATATGGGTGCTGACATTTCGCTGTATTTCCAACTATCATCTTAAATGACAGTACCAATTTTCATAGTAAAACAAGAACTCATATTGGTTATAAGTGCAAAATTGCAAATGGACAGAAAACAAAAGTTCAATTTTGTTGATTTTCAGAGTTAGGCCAAAAACGTACTTTACACGATTTTTATAGGAATTGATCTTAAAATACCTGTTTTTGAGATTTGTCGTAAATGGAAAGTGAAATATATTCGTTTAAGATATAATTGCTGCATGTATCTCCAAAAATCCTTCAGAAATACATGATTTTTATTTATACTTTAAATGAAAATCATATAATCAAGTTTAATCTTAGTAGTATTAGTAGGAGCACTAATAACAAGATCAAGATCAAATAAGAGAAGGCTTCGTGACGTCATCGTTTGATAAGATCAGTGACGTCATGAGTATTGAATGTTTGGAATTTCGCTGGGGAATCCATCTGTCAGTGACGTCACGTTGTGTGTTTGGTTTGTGTATGGAATTCTGGGTAATTGTTCGCGTATGGAATTGTGGGTAATGGTTAGAGATAAGAAAGAGTATGGAATCCTTGGAATTTCCCAGGGTGACACATCTGTCACTAACGTCACGTTGTGTGTTTGTGTTCGCGTGCAGATTTGTGGGTGATGGTTAGAGTATGGCATCCTGGGTAATGATTAGAGTATGGAATTCTGACAAGATTGAGATGTAGACGATGGTCATAAAATAACCTTCCATCTTCGGAGGCATCTGAAGCTAAAACCAATAAACAGAATGAGACCAAATTTTATATTGAGACTTTTGAAGGCATCGGGAGATGAATTTCGCAAAAAAAAAAAAGGTTTAGTACCAAAAGTCGCCGATGGGGACATTTTGGCGCTGGTGAATCCGAAAAGAAGTGGATAATAACGATAAAGGCAGACAAAATGGAATAATAATATTTCGACATTGTAAGTGACAGCCAAATCACTCATTCCAGCTGTATATATGGCGTGTTACAATGATAATAAGAATGATAATAATACTTAAACTAAAACAACAACTTGAAAGAGACACAGAAATTAATGTAGTGATTGAACTCACAGGAAATAATGTTTTATTCATCAAAACGACCACATACACGATTTTCAATGTCCTGACCTTTCTTCTGTACAACAAATCGCACTTAGTGTGCAACATGCTCTACAGCTGAGCATAAGGAGTTGGATTGGTTCATAACAGCTGATTTTATGTTCTCTTTCAAGGCATGCAAGTTGGGAACCAGCTGGAATGAGTGATGCAGCTGTTGTTAATAAATTGGTAGGCATTTTCTTAAAATAAATAGTTACTGGATATTACCATATCACCAGTGTCCTCCTTACCCACCTCAACCTCACAAACACATTTTTTTCTTTCATGTTTATATTTTCTAAAATAATTAGGGATTGGATATCAGTAGTGTCTTCTCCCACCCTCAAGCACACAGACAAACACTTTTTTCATGTTTACATTTCTGAAATAATTAATTGCAGGATATCAGTGGTGTTCCCCTCACTCCCAATCAAACAGGCACATACACTTTTATTTTCTCTCGAGATCGCATTTTCTAAAATAATTAATGACAGGCTTTCAGTGGTGTTCCTTGCATCCCCCTCAAACACACACACATATTTTTTTCTTTGATGTTTACATTTCTAAAACTAATTAAATGTTACCTTTCTTACAAATTCGTCCACGCGGTTAGCCTAGTGGCTTTGCGCTTCGCAATCATATGCCTGGGGAATGAGTGTCCTAGGTTCGATTCCCGTCGGAGACGTGAGGAGCTGAAGGATCTTCCTCAGCCATAGCCAAGTTAGCCAGTCTTGGGCGCGGGCAGTAGGGTTTTTTCCGAGTTTATCTGGTGTTTTTCATCCTGCAAGTAGGCAAACCGGCTCGTGAACACACAGGGATACAGCCAAGAATACTTTGAGGCATAGGAGTGACCATTCTATCCTCGTATTTCGGTTACGAAATCCAAGCATGCTTGGAAGGTTGTGGGCCTTAAAGGCCTGCTAAAGCCATTGGGATAGATAGATAGATTTCTTACAAATTCTATGTGGAATAAATATTCTTAAACATGAAGAACACATCAACACCTTAATTGTGTATTTAAGTTTACAAGTACACATTTATTTGACTTAAATATTATTTAAAAGTATATTTACAATAAAAAAATAAAACATAATTCTTACCTAGAAATATTTCACAAAATTTGCATCTCTTGCTATTTTCCTGAAGACAGAAAAATTCCAAAGGGTTTTGGGTTAGCTCTTTTTTTTTACTTTATGGGATATACAAAACAGCACAGTACAACACACCACATGCACAACACGAGCTGTGGCCTGAAAGAACGAATTGCAGTAAATAAACTCAAAATTCACTCGATTGTTGTTCCTCTACTTTTCTGCCCAATGTGAGGTCATTGAGTTGAAATGGGAATGGACGTTATTGTCGTGGGTATGTGTGACTTACTGTGTGTAGAATTCTGGGTAATGGTTAGAGTATGGAATCCTGGGTAATGGAATTCTGACAAGTGTGATGAGTTTTTTTTGTTTTGTTTTTTGTCTGTGAGTGGCATTATGGTTTTTTCTGTTCCCAGCGTTAATTTCACAGTAATGATTTCTTTAGCTCATTTATTATGTTAGCTATCTTTTCCAACACAAATAAATAATTATTTATTCTTATTTCAACTGAATATTAGGTCTGGTACTATAATTTTCAACTTAATTCCTCTGTTACAACTTCCAAAGATTATACTTTAGATTCCCTTATTATTTTTTTTTTTTGCTTTAATAAGTGTTGACTGAAAAGAAATGAGACAAATAAGGCTAAGTAAAGTCACCGCTATCAGATTCTGTTAATTTTCACACTGTAGTGTGGCAGATTGACTAAGACTTGGTAATTTGCATTCGATTTTTTTTTCCCGCATTCATAACTAAACAGAAATTAACACTTTAAACTTAACAAGTGTCTGAAAGTAGGGTTACCATATTTCTTGAAAATAATGTGCACCATCAATGTCGACCATAAATATTTATGATCACAGCAAACAAGCAATTCATCAGCTTTTCAAAGTTTTGACATTCACACCATTTGTTTTCGTCATTTGGAATACTGCAACACGAAAATTCGCATCACTCGATACGGGCTTTTGATATGCTTCTAAAAATTCATTTTTGTTTCAATCTGATTGGTTGTTTTTCTCTATTATTATTATTATTATACACGCGCCATACTAAAAATACACATCTGCAACTAATTGCCCCCAAAATATTCAAATTGCCCCCCTGTGGGGCGTACGCCCCACGTTGTGAAACACTTGTCTACGCCATTACATTTAGGTGTAGCAATGGTGTTTGACGTTGGAAGAAAAGATGTTTATTGATGAGCATTATTTTTGTTCATGCGAGGTTGGTAGAGCAATTAATCCACGCCTATGACATGTTTGTGAGCAGTTTGTCCGTCGGTTCTGTAAGCATACCCCAAGCATTCGCGCTACATTGCCTTAATCGAGAGGTTCCGACATATAGGGAATGTTCTGCCCCAACAAAAAGGGCATTCGAGGAGACAAAGAACTGTTAACACAAATGATAATCACGGGCATCTGCTGAGCAAATGTTACAGTCTTCGAAGTGCAGTCAACGTCGAACAGCAGCAAAATTTGGGATACGAGGCAGTCACTGCAGATTATCCTTAAGGAGCTGGGTGCTTTTCGTACGTTCCTCCATGTGGGTCAGTGTTTAGCAGCACGACGTGAATACTGTGCACGCGTGCTGGCCAATGTCTATGACGATCCAACCTTCAGTCATATTGTCTGGTTCGCGGACAAAGCGAATTTCCATCTAAGCAGTCATTTATACAGACGAACTTACAGAGTTCTCGAGATCTGAATTTGTCCGAAACAATAAATCCTTCTACTCCATAACGTATACCGTTGTAGTTATTAGTATTTCTTTTTGCACCATACTGTACAAAGGATCTGGATTCAAATCTTCATGAAACTTTTTGTCGTCTCCAAATTTCGTTCCAGGTAAGTGACCCCAGGTGCGGGGAGGTGGGAGGCCGTTATTTCGATGTATTTACTGTAGATGTAAGGACGTGCTGCGAGATTGTGGTTACTCGTCAGTAAAAACAGGGCTAAACAGGAATCGACTACAAAGGTATCAACAATAGAAGATTGTACGAAAACTGTAGAGAATTGTTGGTCCATTCATTCTCATCTCGAGTAGAAAAAAAAATATCCTGTTAATATTTCCATTTTATAACCCAAAATTCCTTGGCCTGTGAATACTGGTCTAATCTTATAATACCTCGCTAACTGAATAACCTCTTGTCTGCCAAGATTATTTAAATTGCCTTTTTTTAGGAAAAACAAAGAAATAAGGACAACAAATGTTATGCTGCGTTGCTGCATCATGGTAGTTAATGATAACTATAGGACAAAAATCGTCACCTGCACGTCATTCGAAAAATCAACATGACAAATATCTAGTACTAGAAAAAAAAATTCGCTCAATGGAGTAAAATCCTAAGTGAAATCTTATCAACAATAGGAGTCTATTTAAATGTCTGACTATGATTTGTGAACAACAATGAAACAATAATCCTCCATTATTTCGGAATATGGTATCACAGTAAAAATAAATATTACCCAATAAAATGAAGCTTTTATTGGTGAAGGAGATCAATAGTTTTTCAATTATTTCCTAGATGGCAGCACTTTCCCTTATATCGAAGTTACTATCATTATTATTTAGAGATTTTAAGAGAAATTTCTTCATCATCATATCATATATTTAAACTATTTTGGGGTATGAAGAGCGACTAATGCTATCAGATATTAATTTGAAATATTAAATATTTCAAAAATTTATATTCCAAATCTTTTCGGCGTGAGAATATTGGACTCACCCTTTTAATTCCCCGTTCACTGAAGATCTTCCTTTCTCACCCAAGATTAGGTTCACTCTTTTTCAGGAAAAGAAAGAAAGAATGAAGAAAAGCAAATGTTATGCTGCGTTTCCATCGAAGCGTCATTCTCAAATTAAAGCAACTTGACATAGATACTCTATTGTAAAAATATTTTGTTTTGCTTCAAAGGAGTAATAAACTTCGTCATGTTTACATCAAAAACGAAAAATGAACTCGTTTTCATTCTTATTCGGGAAAGTACAAAGCAGTATGCTTTGAATTAAATGTCCAACTATGTTTCTGTTAACTATATAAAAGAGAGCAATCATGGATCATTGCGGAGTATGTTAATACAGTAAATTTAAAATTTACTCAGTAAATATAACCACGTATTGGTAAGGAAAATAATGGTGTTTCGATTAGTTCCTAGATGGCAGCACATACTGGCTAACATGATTCAAATAAATAAAAAAAATGATCTTCGCCTCTGGGTACGCCTCTAGGATGTACTATATTGATATTCATAAAGAGTTATCCTTTTCATGAGGCTGATAGCCAATATCTCCCAAAATGCATCCAATAATAAAAACGCACAAACACCAGTCTATAAGCTACAATGGATATAAATCGTTAGCAGCAGAAGCTTGAAGTCATTTGGAGGAATAAATAAGAACAATAAAAAAATGTAGGTGGAATGAAAGAGGAGACTGATAAGTTGATTCTGCAAGTCTGACCTATGAATATTGAACATCAATTATTCCTTTGACTTTTAAATGTTTAATGAAAGGAAATACGATTTTGAATATTTAGAATCAGTTTGACAGACATCCGTGGTAAAATGCCTCTAAAGCGGATTGAAGCAAGCAGGAACAGGACCTCTTGGAAAGTGACTGAGTCAATATAGAACATAAAAGTTAAACAAAAAGAAACATTTTTCTCTTCTGTACGAATGCATTATTAAGGAGGTATTTCCTGCACAACCTTAAAGGGGAGATTATTATTCCGAGAGGGGTCGATTGTAGATTTCTTTGGTATCAAGAGCTGCAGTGGTGATTAATGTATTAAATAGAAAACGTACACTTAGTGATACGGAGGCTGTTGATGCTAAAATGTTCCAGAAAAGGCTAGAAGTGAAAGACAGTTAGAACAAGAGCATAGAAGAGAAAAGAGTTCTTTGCAGATGCTCAGAGGATAATGCTCCCCCTTCGTTGTTATTAATGGGGTTCAAATGCCTTTTTGGCATTGATATTCTCGAAATAATTTACTTCAGAGTCAAGTTTCATCGGATACTAAATTACTCCATCATAACTATGATTTCGAAGCCGCGATGTGAGTTCAAAACTTTCCATATTCGTTGCAAGGTTTGTGGTTATCTACAGCTAAACCCGTCTACAACATTAATGTGGTATTGCAGAGTACATTAGTGCGTGGTATTTAGATAAAAATATAACCTTTTAGTTTTGGAAACACATTTAATAGAAATTATTATGGTGCAACATACACGCGATACGGGAATCAGAGGGCCAATGTACTCCTGCTTGGCTAATGTTGACCAATATCTAACCTCTCCAGGTTGGATATTACTCCATGTAGACTATTTTCACAACCAGCGCGATGAGTTTTCAGAAACTGTTGCTTTCCAATGCCACATGAAAAACAACGCCACACTGCAAACTGTAGGTAAATTTCTACAGTACGGGAGCGAAGTCTATTATGTATTTCTGCTAGAAATACATAATGGACCTCGCCGCAAGGATACATCAATTGAAATGTGCTTTATAGATGCATCTATTATTAATAACAATTTAAACAATCACAGTAGTTTTAATTGTAGAGTAAATAAAATGTATCAGTATTTATTGAATTTGCATTATGGGCATATATTATAATTATTATTTGAAACTGCAGTTTAAATATATTTACTATCTCGTATTTTTATACTAATTTTGTATAATGAAAGAAAATACGTTATATTTAAATTAAAGGGCATAGGGCTACAATATATAAAAAATGTTAATTAAATACCTACTTTTTATAAAACACGTAAAACACAGCAAGCACGAGGTTAAGAGCTGACAAAGCACACTCAGACTGGGGCCGACGCAATGAGAAATATTTGATGTCTTTGAAATATATGCAATAGCTCGATAAAAAGTTGACTCCAGCTGTACGTCACGATTCCAGGCTGGGATTGTAACGACTAAGCTTCATTGCATAGTCGCAATATTAAAGATCCGAGCGTATATAACGTATACGTCGGCCTCACATAACCCGAATCAGAATTATTTTTTCAGAATTATTTATTATATTCTTAAATATAAAGTATCCTCGAAAAATGATTTTATTATTATTATTTTTATTAAAATAGTAATACAACGTAAATTTTAGTTGCATACGGTAATAATATCGAAACTTCTATTATATTTTCAAGCTACTGAAAGGTCATTAACATTTCTAACATATTGTCTAATGTTTAAGGGGATCCACCAGTGACGTAGCTAGAGCTTTTGCGCATGGTGCAGTCTCTGAGTTTGCCGACCCTCTCAATACACGCCAAAAATACTACAAAAAAGTCAGAATGACATATAAGGAAACAAATTAAAACACTCTGTTTATTTTGAAGTAAAACTTTAATTCCAACATTCTAAAATGTTATTTTTCTTATTTGTCTGTTAGCAAAATCGTCGATAACATTGTCGAAGTGTATTTCATCAGTCGGTTGCTGTTCTATAGACAGTATGGCAGGATTTCTTAAAACACAAGGTACTCATTATTGATCTTAGGTAATTCTCACCTCACTTCAGAAAAATAAAGAAGAACGATGTAAAATCACAAAGATATTACATGCACTTAACGAGATCAGATTATAACAATCTGAAGCTTAAGCACCGTCAGACTGACGGGCGTTTTCGACCCAGCTCCTTGATCGCCGTAAACTCTCAAACGCGCAGCAGTATGATAGATTTGTTTAAATTTAGACTCTAGACCCAGGGATGAGCAACTTTTGAAGTGTACGTGCCAAAATCGCCAAATCTTTGATGCAAGGTTTTCTCACATGTCAACCGAAATTTTACCGAACATATGATTATTTGGTGTCTTTTAAGTACTGGGAAGACCTTTTCAAATAATCAAAAATGATACTAGAATGGTAAACCAAAGAATATTGTAAGAGTGATCGTTGTAAGTCATCTAAGATTGAATGAATGTAAAAATTAGTGACGCAAGTTTTACTTAAAAGTCCTTCTACCACGTTCATAACGTGAGTATTTTTTTATTTGTATTAAAGTGTAATTCTAGCTGCCATATAAAGCTGCACAATTTAAAGACGCAATTTGTAAGACCAGCAGTGGAGTAAGGAACATTTCTGATTTTGTTTATATAAAGATCAGTCAGACATACGTTTTTTTTCAAGTTTTTGCAATATATTTCAGTGCACAATCTCATAATCGTTTTACTTGACTAAAGCACAATAAAAGAAAATAAAATGAAAGATATAATTTTATTAATTCTTAATCCTTGACGAGTAATACATAAACATTACAGATAAAATAAATTGATAAATTGTTATTTTACTTGCATAGTATATTAAATAGGAGTTAATCTTTACTTTTTAGCAGAAAACATCAAATTAAAACTAGAGAAAGAAAAATATTGAACATTTTATTTATTTAGCATCAGTGACACTTCTGCTGCTGCATCGCTAATGACATATAATTTATATCAGATTTAAATTTTCTAACCTTTAGAGATGTGCATGCGCTACCAGTTTCATCAGTAAGGCTTCTCCTGTTACGAGGCTTAAAAAAGTCCATCACTGAGAAGAATGATTCAAAAGAATATGTAGATGCAAAGTTCATATGTAGATCATCTACCATATCTAAATCCACAATGATAGTCACCCAGCGTTTCTTCTATTAAAGGCTGCAATCTAGCTGCCAGTATCCCTGCAAATATTTTGTAAATCACTGCTCACAGAAAATTTTGGCACAGAGACTTGTCACTTTTCTTATGGATAGGGAGGGTAAAGCAGTATCCCATTCAGTAGGCATGGACTCAGTGTCCCATAATTCTGACAAGCGTTCATGGATTTTAATTAATACTGATTGCCAACCATATTTTAATAGATCGACTGTTATTTCATCTTCAACAGGTGGTTTATTATTTTTCACTCTCTTTAGGGCTAATTCCACCTCGTGTAGCTCCGGTGCTTCCTCTGCCTCAGCTTTTCTTATACGAAGTCCTTTGATCGGAACGCCGTGTGTTTGATTCCCGCAAGTGACGTAAGGACCGTTTATCTGGTCTCTTTCGACTAAAGGTGAGTTAGCCGGTGGAGGTAGACATTATTCTTTTTTTATATATTTTTATTTACCCGGAAACTCGGAATTTTCCTGAAAACTCGCTTCTACAGAGGACTCCTCTAGAAATAAGGAGTAACCAACCTATTCCGTAAGATTTCGGTTCCTAATGTTTACACGTGAGAATAAATTAGGATTAGGATCAGGAATTAGATAAAAATATCAAATAAGATTATATCGGACGCATGAATAAATATTCATTAGTAATTATCTTTCCTTTGAATAATTTGCACCCTGGAATGAGAAATGTAACTAAAAATGGTACATTTTAGTTACATTTAATAGTACAGTATATGAAGAAAGAGAATAAGATGAAAGTAGGAATCTGTCGATGTGTATCGTGATTAGCAGTAGCGTTTAATCTCTTGAAGAAAATAAACTCGAGTAATCCCCCCAAAAATATATACTAGCCTAGAAGTTGGAATAAAAACGAAGAGTATGAGGTAGATTCAGTTTGCAGATGAAAGGCCTATTGAGCAGAAATTCCAGGCTTTTAAAGGCATAATGGAAGGAACAAGAAGTATGTGTTATGGGGCTCAGTTCAGCAGATATCCGTAATAACACTGCCTCCAGAAAAGGATCAAGGCAGGAACAGGATATTTTGAGAAAGTATTGAAGTCGGTCTGAGAGACGAAAGTTAAACCCAACGAGGATTTCTCCCTTTTGGAGGATAAGATGCATCGCTAAAGGAAGCATTTCGAGCACCACCCAAATATGAGAATAATATTCCAAGATTAGGCGATTTCTGTAACTATTCAGCGTCATCAGTTGTAGTGGTGAGTATCTTCTTGAGCTTGAGGTATAAAGCAGCCAAAGGAGAGAAGCATAAAGTTCTCTGAGGATGTACCGATTATCATAAGAGATAAAGTGAAGTAAAATCTTCTTCAGAAAAATAAACTATGATTGTTTTGGTAGCATTGAATTTCAAAATGTTATTCTCTATTCACTGAAGAATATCAACTACATCCTGAAGCTTAAATCTATTTTGTACGTAACAGTTTTTCAAGTAAAAATAGATACAATTACTATCGTGCAAAATGGTACTGATATGCTGGTAGACTTTGAAAGTAATTTGTGCATTGGATTAGTGGTCACTGATGTAGGTATTATTTCAAATCTTACTGAAAAATTGAAAAACTTAACAGTTCAGTTCACTTGCTTTCCCAAAGGATAATGCTCCGCAATCCAAAGATTAGACGAGGAGTTTAAATGCCATTGTTTGCATAGATATTTGTGAATGAATTCTGGTGGTGACAAACTTCGTTTCCTGTATAAAAGACCATCGCCACTAGGAGGATTTGAAATCTCAATAATACCAGTAATACTATAGATTTACAGTTATCAAGAGTGATATTTAGATAAGAAAAATATATCATCTTTTCAATTTTTGATATCACATTTTATAAAATCAATCACACCAACAAGTACGTGCACAACATCACGGGGTTAATCGAGTTTAATGAAGTTTAGTTAATGGCAAATGCGAAGAGATATAGGCAGTTGTGGACCGCTGCAAATGATGTGCAGTATATAGCTGCTTCAAGACAAATCCACTTCATCATCGGTGGAGTAGACTATTTCCACAACCGGAATGGGTGAGTATTGCTTTCACATAAAACATCATCACACACAAGCATAAGGGCCACATATGAGGACACATAAAAATGATGTCCTCAGATGAGGATATCATTTTTAACATACACAGGGTACAAATTTAGCAAAATTAATGAATTCATGATAATACTGTAAGATTAAATGGTACTGTATCATCATTATAATTGTTTTTATAAACGAATATTAAAATTTATGCATGAGAGGGTTAATTAACTATTATCAGGAAATTCTCTAGAATAGGGTCGTAGACGTTTCTACATAAGTCGCGAGTGACACTCTTCGTGATCATTCTAAACCCAGGGTAATTAACTGCGCACACATTGCCTGCACGCTTGGTCGAGTACGTAGAGTATCCACTTTCAGATTGATAGCCTGGGCCTTTGTAAAACACGAGAAGCATGGATATATGTGATTGCGTTTCGGTACTAGAGAATTTCATTCCTTCGTGTGAGACACCATCAATTAATAAAATGAATAAACACACCAAATATGAGGGTATTGTGAAAGGTTCTCGGTCACGACCATAGATGGCAACATAATCTGTCATAATCATCCATGTGAAATTGCAAGTCATTGTATAAAGTAATTTGTTTTATACAGCTGTCGCATGCTGAAATGTTGTCTTTATCCCTTGAAAAGAATAAAATTGAGCATCGTGGGGTTATAAACTTCTTTGTAAAAGAAGGTTTAACGCCAAAAGAAATTCATTCGAAGTTCATAAAAGTTTATGGGCACTCTTTGTCTTCGTTTTCGACAATTCATAAATGGTCTGCGAGTTTAAACGTGGCCGTAACAGACTTGAAGATGATCCACGTGAAGGACATGCAGAAAGTGTAACAACACCAGAAATCATTGATCAAGTGCACGGTATGTTTTGGTTGACCGGCGAGTCAAATTGCGTGAAATTGCTGAGACTACAGGCATTTCAAAATAATGTGCAGGATATATTTTGCATGAAAAATTGCAAATGAAAAAGCTTTGCGCAAGATGAGTGCAGCGCTGCGTTTGCTCCCATCCGATCAAAAACGCACTCGTGTGAAAATCTCTTAACAGTGCTGATTGCGTTTTGACAAGAATAAAACTGATTTTGTGCTTCGATTTATTACTATGGATGAGACTTGGATTCACAATTACACACCAAAATCCAAACCGAGTCAAAGTAGTTGAGAGAGAGAGACATGCCGGTTCTTCAGCGCCGAAGAAGACAAAGTCGGTTCCATTAGCAGCAAAGGTCATGGCATTTGTGTTTTGGGATGCTAAAGGCATTTTGTTTATTAGTTATCTTGAAAAGGGTAAAATAACGGAAAATATTATTCCGATCTTTAAAAAAGACTAGACGAAAAAATTAGTGAGAAAAGGACCGGTTTGCAGAATAACAAAATAATCTTTTTTTGGCAAAAATCAAGTGTTTACGCAATGGGAAAATATTAAGGGATGTGCGCTATGCAATTGTTTGAACATCCACCCTACTCCCCAGATCAGATTTGTCTTCCTCTGACTTCTATCTCTTCCCAAAAGCTAAAACTCTTCCTCGCTGGTCAGTGTTTTTCTTCGAATCAAGAGGTGATTGCAGCTGAAGAGGGGTATTTTGCAGATCTTACTGAGAACCACTACAGGGGCTGTATAATGGCGTTGGAGCATCGCTGGAATAAACGTATTAGTCTTAAGGGAGATTATGTTGAAAAATAAAAATAATTTTTCAATTATAAATTTGTTTTTCATTTTCATGTGAGTGCGTTTTTGATGTGCTGTGAGCAAGCGCGGCAACCATCTTGCGCAAATCTTTTTCATTTGCAATTCTTTATGCAAAATATATCCTACACGTTTTTTTTTTAATGCCTATAATCTCAGCAATTTGACGTATTTTGACTAGCTGGACATCCAATACCATGTTGTGTACTTGATCAATGATCTCTGGTGTTGTTACACTTTCTGGACGTCCTTCACGTGGATCACCTTCAAGTCTGTTACGGCCACGTTTAAACTCGGCAGCCCATTTATGAATTGTCAAAAATGAAGGCGAAGAGTGCCTATTAATTTTTTGAACTTCAAATGGATTTCGTTTGGCGTTAAACCATCTTTTACAAAGAATGTTATAACCGCACGGTAATCAATTTTATCTATTTCAAGGGATAAAGACAACACTTTTGATTCACGCAGCTGTATAAAACAAACTACTTGATAGTATGACTTGTAATTTCGCATGGATGCTCATGACAAATGTTGCAACTTGGAAAAAAAATCCTGCCGATAGTATTGCCATCTATATTCGAGACACCAAACTACCCACGGATATATAAGAATTAATGAACAAATATAAAACAACCTTTAAAACAGAAGCGGTACTAATGGAATATAGGTAATATACTGTAGTCTTTCGTGAGTAGGAATTACCTAAATGAAATTTAAATGGATAGACATACCTCCTCCATTTAGGTAAGGAATATCTTATCCAAATGTAGGAATAGTAAGACAAAAATACGAAAAATAACATTATACCTATTTGTGGCTGTTTAAACATTCGCCTGCACGAATTTGGCTATTAAACTGATTTCTTTGTCACTGATATTGAAAGAAATTTTACAGCCATATTTGTCAATCTCTGCAGATAAATATTCCATTCCTCAGCATATCTCCTCCCATGGTCGTTTCTTATTCATTTTCTGATCAGTTCTGATGCAGCGCTCTGATATCGCATCGTGTCCTTTATGAGCTTCGTTGAAGGTGGCAGGTTCTCTACCTTGAATCTGCCAACATCAACCAGTCATGCCACTATGGCATGACTGGTTGGTGTTGGCAGATTAGTATGGCAGAAGCCATACTAAATCAAAGCAGTGAGTGGCATTCTTCTTGAGCATTTCGCTGTGTTTAATAATGCTCAAGAAGAGTGAGCTCACTGTGCAAATATTGCTAACCTGATTAGCTGAGTGAATAGCGTATTCTCTCTCTCTCTAACCAAAGAGTGAAACTCTTTGGTTAGAGAGAGAGAGAGAGAGAGAGAGGTGGAGCACGGCGGGAATACTGTGCACGCGTGCTGGCCAATGTCTAAGACGATCCATCCTTCCGTCATATTGTCTGGTTGGCGGACAAAAGCGAATTTCCATATAAGCAGTCATTTAACAGACGAATTAAATGACTGCTTTTTAATTAAATGAAAGTTTCTCGAGATCTGAATTTGACTGATGCAATAATAAACGCTTCTACTCCATAATGTATATTGTTGTAGTTATTAGTATTTCTTTTTGCTCCATGCTGTACAAAGGATCTGGATTCAAATCTTCATGAAATTTTTTGTTGTCTCCAGATTTCGTTCCTGGTATGTGACCCCAGGTGCGGGGTGGGTGGGAGGCAGTTATTTCGATGTGTTTCCTGTAGATGTAAGGATGTGCTGCGAGATGGTGGTTACACGTCAGTAAAAACAGAGCTAAACAGGAATCGACTACAAAGGTATCAAAATTAGAAGAGTGTACGAAAACTGTAGAGAATCGTTTGTCCATTCATTCTCATCTCGATTAGAAAAAAATATATATCCTGTTAATATTTCCATTTTATAACCCAAAATTCCTTAGCCTCTGAATACTGGTCTCGTAATATCTCGTTAACTGAATATCCTCTTGTCTGCCAAGATGATTTAGATTGCTTTTTTTCGGAAAAAAATATAAATAAGGACAACAAATGTTATGCTGCGTTGCTGCATCATGGATGATAACTGTAGGACAAAAACCGCCACCTACACGTCATTCGAAAAACCAACACGACAAATATCTAGTAGTAGGAAAAAAAGTTTTCAATCAATGGAGTAAAATCGTAAATGAAACCTTATCAACAATAGGAGTCTATTTAAATGTCTGACTGTCCTGTGAACTACAATGAAACAATAATCATCCATTATTTCGGAGTATGGTATCACAGTAAAATTAAACATTACCCAATAAAATAAAGCTTTTATTGGTGAGAAGATCAATAGTTTTTCAATTATTTCCTAGATGGCAGCACGTTCCCTTATATCGAAGTTACGCTTTCTTCGATGAAAATTTCCAATATATTCATTTAATTATTAATATTATTATTATTTAGAGATTTTAAGAGAAATTTAATTATCATCGTCATATCACAAATTGAAACTACTCTGGGGTATGAAGAAGCGACTAATGTCAGATATTAAGAAGCTGTAAGATAATGTAAGAATGTAAGATACTAAGAAATTGTCTGATATTAATTTGAAATATATAATATTTCAAAAATTTATATTCCAAATCTCTTCGGCGTGAAAATATTGGACTCACCCTTGTAATTCCCCGTTGACTGAAAATCTTCCTTTCTCACCCAAGATTAGGTTCACTCTTTTTCAGGAAAAAGAAAGAAAGAAAAAAGAAAAGCAAATGTTATGCTGCGTTGCGATCGACGCTTCATTCTCAAATAAAATCAACTTGACATAGATAAAGTATTGTAAAAATATTTTGTTTTGCTTCGAAGGAGTAATAACCGTCGTCATGCTTACATCAAATACGAAAAATGAACTCGTTTTCATTCTTATTCGGGAAAGTACAAAGCAGTATGCTTTGAATTAAATGTCCAACTATATTTCTGTGAACTATATAAAAAAAGAGCAATCATGAATCATTGCGGAGTATGGTAATACAGTAAATTTAAAATTTACTCAGTAAATTTAACCATTATTGGTAAGGAAAATAATGGTGTTTCAATTAGTTCCTAGATGGCAGCACATACCGGCTAACATGATTCAAATGAATAAAAAAATATTCTTCGCCTCTGGGTACGCCTCTAGAATGTACTATATTGATATTCATAAAGAGTTATCCTCTTCATGAGGCTGATAGCCAATATCTCCCCAAATGTATCCAATAATAAAAACCCACAAACACCAGTCTATAAGTTACAATGGATGTACATCGTTAGCAGCAGAAGCTTGAAGTCTTTTGGAGGAATAAATACGAACAATAAAAAAATGTAGGTGGAATGAAAGAGGAGACTGATAAGTTGATTCAGCAAGTCTGACCTATGAATGTTGAACATCAACTATTCCTTTGACTTTTAAATGTTTAATGAAAGGAAATACAATTATGAATATGTAGAATCAGTTTGACAGACATCCGTAATAAAATGCCTCTAAAGAGGATTGAAGCAAGCAGGAACAGGACCTCTTGGAAAGTGACTGAGTCAGTATAGAACATAAAAGTTAAACACAAAGAAATATTTTTCTCTTCTGTATGAATGCAGTGTTAAGGAAGTATTTCCTGCACAACCTGAAAGGGGAGATTATTATTCAGAGAGTGGTCGACTGTTTATTTATTCGGTATCAAGAGCTGCATTGGTGATTAATGTATTGAATAGAAACAGTGCACTTAGTGATACGGAGGCTGTTGATGCTAAAATGTAAAATGTAAAATCTATGCAAAATTATATAAACCAAGTGAATATTAGATTCTGTATTATTTCAAAGCCGAATTTCGAAACACTATCAAAGTTTCCAGGGAATGCACTCCACGGCATTCACGAGTTGCCTAAACGCGGACTGCTTAGAAAACAGAAAGGCTACAGAAGAGTATAGATATGCGCTTTCTATTATTCTATTTTCATAGGGTACCACTGGCCTGACAGCTGTTTCGAAATGGTTGGTTCCTCTCAGAGACACTGTTTAAGTAAAGGTCTCTCTAAAAATTAGGCAATTTCCTAGACCACTCCCTACGAGAAACCGAAAAATCGTTCACGTTAAGGTTGGTTCCATCCAGTGACAGGGGCTCACCCCACCACTGAGCAGAACCGCTCATATTCCAAGGAAAAGCAGCCACCGACATAGCCCCTTCACTGACCACGCCGGAAAGCACTTCCCCTCCGGAGCCTCAAAATGCTCTCTCAGGCAAACCCTCAGAAATTCAAATCCCCCCCCCCCCTAACCGGGAGCAAAATGCCGGAAGAAACGTAAAGAGCAAAAACTGTAGTTCCAAAAAAGGAACTAAATGCCGAAGAAGTGTATTTTTCCTAAGTAAACTCTCAGTCGGTGCGTAAAGTATTTACTAAATAAAGAACCAAAAGGCTTCAATACGGAGTTGTAAAATTATGTATGTAAAGTGGATGTTTGGTCCAGCTTTATTATCCAGCATAATATATATCCATATATCCAGCCTAATGTCTTTTAAGATATAATTTAATCTGGGAAATCCAAATTCTCGAATCAACACTCATATTAATTTCGTTATATTCATGCTATTTCTTTCATTAACAAAGTTATTCTTTCATTAATGACTTCATTTCAATTCCATATAGCATACAATCATGCAGAACATAATGAGAAAATTTCTTCCTTGTTTTCTTTTATCTATACTGTATACTGATGGGATGACTAATGGTTGTGATATTACTAAAATTAATGAGGAATAAAACAGTTGTATATCTACATAGGAGTTCCCAAAATCTCTGTTTGAAGCGATCTACATCGTTTCAGTTGAATATACCAGCTAAGCGTTCTTGCATTATAAAAATAATGCATGATCATATCCATGGTTCATCTGAACCATGGATATGATCATGCTTATTAATGCTCTAAGAAGGGGTTGCAAAATTTAATATTAAATATTGCAAAAAAATAATTTTTAAAACCTTTCAATAAGATTTTGATTTTAATTATTGTTTGATAGAACCCTAATATTTTGATATTAAACACACAGGAATATTTTCTTATTCCTGTGTGTTTAATATCAAAATTTATTAATTTATCGAAAACTTATTTCACAGATATTTTTCAGTTCATAGCAAGACTGAGTGAAAATTTCGAAAGCAACGGTATCACGAAATTCTGAGTAGGCTGGACTCCAATCGTTATTTTTCTGCAAACCTGAAAGTATTAAGATAATAAATGTTGTTTCTCTTACATTTAGAATTCCTGAAAAAATTGCATAACACGATTTTCGGGATTTGTAAGATCGCTCATCATTCATCTGTCACAGAATATCAGTTGAGCATTACATAACATGATAGACCCTCACTAATGGTGAGTGAGGGTCTACCAAATCATTACATATATAGAGTTTATTTAAAATTTGTTTCATTTATGTTTGTTTATGTACACAAAGGTAATTAAGACCAGAGTAAAGATGCTAACAGAGAGATTGATGCAGGTTAAATACAATCCTACCAAAATAATAATGAGTTACAATGATCAGGAGTGTTAAGCGTCCCTTTTTTACGTTTGCTCATTTATTTGTTATCATAAGTTATTTGTTTTCTGAATAACCTATGTCAGATACGATCGCAAAAGCTTACTAATGTAAATAACCATCTTTAAAAAAAGTATTTAAATTAAAAAATTTAAATAAATAATTTAAATTCTCCCCCATACTAATTGTAACGGTAGAAAACACCAGCCCTCATGCTAGTGTTAGAAAACACTAGCATGAGGGCTGGGTTAAGAATTATCTCTTTTTTTCCCCTAATCAGTAAAATGTGCTCTATAAACCGAACATGGAAATTTATAAAATTAAATTATATATTAATTTATTAAAAAAATGGGCTTATAAACATCCAATCCGACTCCTTACGCTCAGCTATAAAGCATGGTGCACACCAGATGCAATTTGTTGTACACAAGAAAGGTCAGCACATTCAAAATCGTCCATGTGGTCCAGGGGAGCCTGATTCTGATGAATAAAACATTATTTTCTGTGAGTCCAATCACTACATTAATTTCTGTCTCTCTCGCAAGTTGTTGTTTTAGTTTAATTATTATTCTTATTATTATCATTGTATCGCGCCACATATCCAGCTTAAATGAGTAACGTGGCTGTGGCTTACACCGTCAAAATGTTATCATTCCATTTTATTTTTCGGCTCCTGCAGCACCAAAATTTCCCCTATAGGCGACTTTTGGTACTAAATATTTTTTCGTGGAAATCATTTTCCCATGCCTTCAAAAGTCTCAATATAAAATTTGGTCTCATTCTGTTTATTGGCTTTAGCTACAGATGCCTCCAAAGAGGGGAAAGTTATTTTATGGCCACCCTCTATATAAAATAAATAAATAAATAAATGAAACAAAGGTCAGAAGTGCCTACCGTACTACTGAACTGTTACAACAGAAGAAATATAAAACACACTCTAGTCTCATCTGCTTTGGATCTATTGTTCGTTATGTCTGATAACTGCTTGTATATCTACATCTATTCATGCCTGGTTGCTTCTTTCGCACAACTGATATGCAAATTTCTGGAAGGAATCTCCTGCTAAATTCGCACGTTTTGAGATAACGTCGAAATGGAATTATCTCGAAATAGATCGTCTGCAGCATTCAAATCCGATTCTTTCCAACCGAAGAGTAAAATTTTGTACTATACTTTTCAACAAAAAACGAATTGGCTTTCATAGAACTCAGCTCGTTCTATTGGTTTAGAATATTCCATAGCTGGTGCAGTTCCTCTCTACTCAAATTGAGTCATGGTTCTTGTTGCGTCATGCTGCATAAAATAGAACAGTGGAGTATATCACACGTTTAAACTCAAGTTTACGAGCAGAAGACAATCTCGGTGGATTTCTCACATCTCTGAACAAAATATGGCTTATACATTTATGTTTATATAATATAATGCATAATTACTGAGAAAAGTTTTCTGCTATTGAATCTGTGGTCATAATTTCTATTAGCATATTCGGTGAGATTCGATAAATGATTACTTATATTAATTGCATTATAAGATTGAAAAAAGAATGTACACAATAGAGTGAAATATTAAACAAATAAATATTTTTCTTCGGTTAAATATAATATATTGATTATTGTCGTTTAGATTTCCTTCATTATTTACCTGTTATTATGATCTGTTTATTTATTGAATTAGGTACTCTTCTGACCCGAACCAACGATCTCACAAGTCCCATCTATATATAGTTTTCAATGACGTATTACGTAAAAGCTTGATTGCGAGGTATTAATTTAGATTGCGATTAATTTTTTAGCTTTAATTTTCGTTATTAACTCATTTTAGAGCATTCAGTAATGTACTATAAATTGTAGGTGATATAGTAATCAATGATAATAACAAGGTAAAATGAATTTGCAAAATGCAGGGTTTTTTCTAGAAATAGCATTCCCCTTCTTTTAAGGCAAAGACATTTTAATGGGAAAACAGTAAATATGGAACGGTATCACTGGAAAAGGTAAATTGTTCCCACAATGTTCTTTTATGTAAACTTCGTTTAACAACACTTGAAAAGTACAAATGATTTTTTCTTAAGTAAGTGGCATTTAAACAATTATGGAAGTTATTGGATAAAAAATTCTGTACTATTCCTTTGAGATCTAAAATCGGATGTTCTACTGCCAGGTGAAATTATTTGAAATTTCAGAAATAATGTGCTATATTTTCGCCATGCAAAATTATTTATATGCATACCACACAAAAGAAAGTTCAGTAGTAATATTTTTGTTTGTTTTTCTTAAAAAAATCTCAATATTGCTACTTCTACTGCTGCTGCTGGTTTGGTTGCTATTTTTGAAATAATCTACGTCTTAGAAATAATTCATAATATCCTCTTAGCTGGAGGAAAAGCTAAAGGCTTATTACTCTCACTGCTATTAAAAAAGAAAAGAGAGAACACTAAAGTTCCTCAAGCTGTAATGCAGAATATATCAAGAATGTCTTGTTTCCTTTTCAATTGTTGATTACCAGATATCCTATCAGAAATACTGACATTTTTTTACATACTGATAAATTATTTGTGCCAAATTAATTTCGTAATTTATTATGATCAGTTTTAATTTTATTATCGAAAAATTATAAATTATTTGATACAGTTATCTTGAAAAAAAGGATTTGAATTATTTTAAAAGAAAAGCTGCATAATCTTCTTATTTTTTTGGGGGGGGGGTAAATACCTAATCAATCTGCAGATATTTCAGAGAATTTATTTCATAAATCATTCGCAAGACAAATGTTATGAACGTAAATCACTTGCGGAACATGCCCATTCATTGTAGTGTAAACTGCTACCAAAGGTACAGCTACTTTAATAATACCATGCATCTAACCTAGAAGAAAATATCGTCATGTCTGCTGATATTGTAACTCTTACGTGAATAATTTTTTCTGCCATGATTTCTGTATTCGTTATAATTTAATGAATTTCCAGATTTTTGTCCTCATGCCTACCCCATGTTATACGTAGTGATTTCTTCTTTGTACTACAAGAAAAAAATCAGATAACAGAAGAAAAATATGTAGTGAATTTGCAATGTTCTTTCTTCGTATTTTAAAAAGAAGTACAAATTATATTTTCTTACTATTTTTGCCATTATAAGATTTGATATAATTATTATTTGGTTCTGCAATAAAGCACACTGCAACGCCATCACTCAGTTTGCTGGAGGCTTGAAAAAACACACTTAGTCTCATCTGTGATGTTAATTTCCCTACACATAATAGTAACGTGTATTGATACCAAAGTTTTGCGGTTGTTGACATAAAAAACGTTTGCAGAGAGAAGGCATGAAATACTCCCAATAGTTATCCTTATTTTTATCTTATTCATTCGAAAATATACTCTAAGCCACTCAGGAATAATATGTCATTCTGTCTGTTAAAAATCAACTTAAAAATTCGTCTTCAAGAGGAACTGGAAGGAGTATTGTTTGTTTAGAAATTGCAGTTTTTTTAACTCTAAATTTTAGTCGATAGGTAGAGAGAGAGAAGGAGAGAGAGTAACTTCCCTATCGTTTAACTAATGTAATTTTTTCTTGAGTGTAAATAAATGTTTTTATTATTAGTCAATAGAGTGCCCCCCCCCCATCGTTTGTTTACAATGCACTGTTCCTAAATAAATGGACCAGAATGCGAGTAAATAATAAGTTATTAGAAGTGTAATTTAAGTGCTTGTAGACCACAACTGTTTATTCTATTTTATTTGAAGGAATGTATGCTAGAGAGAGAGAGAGAGAGAGAGATTTAGCTGCCGTACTACTGAGTCTTATGCCGAGAAAGGAATACTGGTCTCTCAGTCAAAACAAATGAACTTTCCAGTATTCTTAGGTATACGACAAGTATACCTAAGAATGCAAAAGGTGGATAAACTGCGTAAATCACTAAAGGATCCATAAGATAGAATAAAAATTTAGCAAGGATAGGAAAAATAAATAAACATTATAAGATAGCACCCGATTAAAGCAGTAAAATTAAAGATATAAGAATAAAGATCAAAGATTATAAATATATATAAAGTTTACAAAAGAGCAACAACAGAGTTTACAATAGGCAAAAAGAGAAAAAGCGCCACATTTTACACCTTAGACTCGGGACAAGCAATGCCCTTACTTCATGATGATAATTTCTTCCGAGAAATTTTTGACCACAACAACTGCACTTTACACATGCAGTTTCATTTATATTTTCTAAATTTGATTACTTCATATGCTGTATTTTGCATATACTCCATTAGTTTTTTTATACACATCTAAATGATAATTAATCAAGATTTATTATTTAAATATTACTAGTTTACTCCATTTAAATTAAGGAGATATTTAATCCCACATTATTTCAAAGCGAATAAGAAACTCTAAGATAGAAATAAAAGAGTTTCATTCCGAATATAGCAAACTATAAAAGTTCGGCAAGTCCAAGTGTAAGTAAATACCTGGTAGTACAATATCGGGAAACTCGCAATAAAAGTGGATAAAGCTACGATCACTGTTCTTGGTATGAGCCCTAATATAAAACACATCCCCTAGGAGATGTATGTTGTTTTACATTAAGGGACAGGTCACTGCCTAGACCGGTTTCAACCTTTATTGAGGTCTCAGCAGTGAGTAGGTAGACCAAATAATACCAAGATTGTAGTGATAATAGCTTTAATACTTTACAGTATGAGTTGTCAAAAGGTGCACAAATAAATTAATGAAATAAAGAGCCAAAAGGCTTCACTTCGGCGATGTAAAAATTATTTAAATTATGGGGATATTTAATCCCCCAGTCTGGTTAGCGGATCCCCTATCAAACCAAGAGACTGTAGTTCGAATTTCGATGTGGGCATGGATGAATTTTATTTCCCTGTGTGAGGCCACAGTCCGCTTATTCTAGTCCGTAAGTAGCTTGGAAAAGTAACATGTTTGGTCTCTAGATAAGGATTTCCGGACTACGAAAAAATAAAAAAAATGCAAAATTAATAAAAATAGAAAAACTTTCCGTGGGTGTATGCGACATAAAAAAAGGAGAAAACCTAATAATGTAGCATTATATTCAATGTCAGATATACGAAGTCTATTTGTTGTGTATTCTGGTGCAAAGAAAGAAGAAATGACGATTTCCTAAACCATGTTTTACTCGAGTAAACGATGATGGAATGCTTTACATGCGAAAATGGCTCGATCACACTATATGTGATGCTCTCGTAATGATAATATGATGTTGAATCGAACTGAGTCAACTGAAAACATCATGGGTAATAACCAGTTGAGTTTTCTTTTAGTTGAATGTTCATTATTTGCTTTCATAACATAAGATGATCGGTTTATTAATTTCAAACTACGCAAACTTTTAATGATAACGTGACGTCTTCATAAGTAGTCACTGAGAACAAACAATATAGCACTCTCTCTCTCTCTCTCTCTCTCTCTCTTTCTTTCTCTCTCTCTCTCCATATATTTATGTACTTATACCATAAATGGTTTTGCTTTCTTTTGTGCCAAATTCCTTAGAGCTTGGTGACAAGGTGATAACACTGATAACACTTGGCTTGAATTTACTAATTCTAGAACGAACCATCTGGAAGAGGTGTAGAATTCGTTTACTTCAGATGTATCCTGATTTAATTCAGTGTAATTAACTGATAATTGTAAGCTGATAAATTCAGTTCAAATAAATTACAGTTTAACTATATATTTGCTATTTGCTTTCATACATGATATTTTTTTAATTATTTCCGGTATTTAATTTCATTTTGTTTCATCCTGCTTTGCACGAGTTCATTTTTATGCTTATCCGAAAAAGAGGTATTAATCCTTTATAAATCCTTTAGTTTAGCAAATTGAACAGCGTCTTAGTCACTGGGTTTCCATCAATTACAACCTGTCCCCCCTTCAACGCGACTTTAATGCACGCACAGATAGACAGGTTCGCAAGGCCCAGGGGATGCAGCCCCTTGTTAATAATTACAAGAAACATGTGACAGTATTCCCTATGTATAATGTGATTATGCATGCGGAATTTTAAAATATCATAAACTGTTCTTTGTGTTTATTGCAGTGCGGAATATAGAGATAATATGGATGAGAAATTTACTATGTGGATTTTTCCTGCTACAATACTGTCAGACATTTCTCTCTCAGTACGTTACTCAGGGTAATATCAACAATCAAAACAGTGATTCGTAAGTCAAGTATTATGGTCAGTTACTTTACTGCTGTACAACGTTTCAAAGCTATACTTTCTCATTATACTGGTTTCATTCACTTAAGAGAGAGAGAGAGAGAGAGAGAGAGAGAGAGAGAGAGAAATTGAAACAAATACTATTACAAATTTCATCATTTAACAGACTTCGATAGTCCTTTAGGGAATATTTTATTTGCTTTATCTGAATATCATTGATGCCTCCTAAAATCATCGCATTATTAAAACAATCCAGCCAAAGTATAACTTTTTCCAAATTCAAGAGAATTATATATTTTTGCAACGTAAAATGAACCGCTTGTCTGGCATTAAATATATTTTTTTCAGTGTATATCCCACCCACGAAATAAATCCTGTAAACCCATTATACATGTTTTTCAACTAAATTAGATAATCTGTAAATCTTCCTCTAGAGACCGAACATAGTAATTATCTTCAAGCCATTTCAGGCTTGGTGTTGGTCTTACACCGACTGATTCAACTCGTCTACTTGTTAATAAAAAAACTCGTCTACTCGTTAAAATGTTACTGACAACCATCGATGACCTCAGGGGAATTCGAACCAATAAACCACGAAGCCAGAAGTTTGAAGAGGAAGTACTCTCCACTCTGCCAGTCCAGACACGTTAGTTAGAATGCAAAATTACTATATAAATCCTCTTCCATCTTTAATTGGTCCACTTTATTACATATAAAATATATTTATTAGATATTTAATATTATATTTCAATAATTATTGCAATGATGAATTGTACTGCACTAATTGTTGTAGCTAATGATTATTATGTCGATACAATTTTCTTCAAGAAATAAACAGATTTTTCTTCTGTCTGCGATGGGAATTCAACTTGAAGCACAGAAGAATCCTTCAAGCAATCACGCAGTTAACATAAAGAGGTAAATGTGTCCAAAGTATACAACTTCTCATTCTTACACACCTTAATAAATATATTTATAGTAAAACGCATGCATAGCATTAGGATTCCATAAATTATGCTTAATACAGAATATAAGAACAACTGAGGAAATAATTTGGCTTTCAAATGAATATGTTAGTGTCAGCACAACGCAATATGGATTTTCACAAAGTGGAATGGAATAACCAACGGAGTGCAGAATGAAAAATGGGTTTCCTTCAAATATCCTCTTCAATAAATGAGTTTTGCTTAAATTACTACTTGCGGAAACAAATGGCATTCTCTCTCTCTGCATTACTTCCTCTAAATAAAACATTGTCCACACAAATGAGGAAGTCATTAAGAGACAAAATGCTGAGTACGTTTCTCGAATGAATAAGAAGCTTATGGATATTAAGTCAAAATATTGAGATAATTCGGCCCACCGTTGAGATCAGGACTCTGGAAGAAACAAGGAAACAGTATACGTAAAAAGCCAAGATCGGTATTTTACTGGATATCGATAAGGAAGGAATTTTAAAGCTTCAAGTTTGTCCACGGCATAAAATGTTCATCATACTGTAACAAGGAAGATGAGTTATCATACTGACACTCAAGAGAAGGAAATGAGATAGAATTATGTCTACAGCAAAATACACATCGCGACAGGGATCTAATCAATATGTTGTTTACGTATTGCTTTCATTACTTTATCAATAAACATAAGCAGCTGAAGAAACAGCGTTTTAACAATTTACAGTTGAACAGCCATCATGAAGGTTGTTTCCTTCGTAAAAAAAGATTCGAAACCGTCTTATCTCAGAAATTGAATTTGCAATTCAAAGATCTTTGGGTTGCCTTCCCGCAAAACACATTTGGTTTGATTTGATTTGAGTCCTACCAAAATAACGTATGATAAGAGTATTTAATATCTTTTTCATATGACTTTAAACTCATGCACGACTAGATGATTTGCTTGTTTTGCAGATTCCACAATTTACACAAGGAAACCTGTGGGAGAAACAAGAAAACAATGTACGTAAAAAGTCAAGATCCGTATATGGGCATTCAGATCCAAGTCTTTCAAATCGAAAATCAGCTTTGTGCTTTCATAGGAAGAATTTTGAAAGTGCCCCTCATATGGGACAAACTGGTAAGAGGAAAGTGCATCAGTCAGCAGACATATAATTCCGTCTTATTCTTATCTTTGAAACATCCTTCTGCATAGGTTTATATAATCCTAGATCTTCAGCATACACGTTATCAGATTTTTTTTCTCATTCTATCCATTTTTCTTCGCATTACAGCGATCGGTATTTTAAGTTTTTTAGCTTTGGCGTGGGATACATAAAAATACTTCTAGGCATTTTATACCGTATTGAACTTCAAGGATTTCCAGGAGATCACATAATGAAAACTCTTGAAAAAAAAAAAAACACTTCAGTTTTTCCCATGATGCCAAATATTATTCAATTTCTCGAGTTTGTTCATGATTTCGTTTCAGTAAAATAGACTAAAGGTTATTAACTTGATATGAATGAAAGAGATGAATCTTTACTCAATATCTCAACTTTGAGACCTTGATTTTTTAATTTGCATTAAAATTTACGATGTATGTCAGATATTAACAACGAATAGCTGAAAAAGGAAAGCTCCATATATAAAATAAATATTACGTAAAAGTATGAAGAAAGTGATTTGTTTTCATTGTATCACAAACTGTTCAAAAAATTTTCTCCATTAAGTTTTGATATTAGATCATTTCTCTGCAAATCTACACTAACAGTAATGTGTTCATTTGCATGCAGGTTAGAAGGATTTGTGATTGAGAGAATGTTCACACCGATGTACTGGAATGAATTTATCTATTCGCTGTTTTCTACTGGAAAACGTTACTACGAAAGTCTAAGAATTTCAGACGAGTTTGTAAAAGGGGTAAGTGAATTGATAAAACAAAAATAAAGCCCATTAACTAATAATAATTTCATTTTAACTGAACTTTCTATTCTGGAATATAATTATTATATAACTTCATATAGAAATATTTATTAAGTTTTAAAGCTAATTTCATCGCTGCTAGATTTATAAAATATTTTCATGATGCTTTCACATTAAGTAAAATTGCATATATCTGAAAAAGCAAACTGACTGCAGAATCAGGTTATTGGAAAGCATCAGAAGATAGGTTAGCAGGTCTTATACGGGGATGCAAGGAATTATCCTCTCGGAAACTTGGAGTTTTAATCCCCCAAAACAGGAAAAATAGACAGAAGAATACACGCAATGAACCGAAAAAAATAATAATCTCATAACCTTGGTATTAGACCTATCTCACTTTCATTTTGAAAAACGCCTAAAATATTCCCCAATCAGGAGATACGTCCACGAGATACAGAAAGCTGGTGCAATTTATTCTCTCATTCCTACAGGGACTTAATCTCCCAAGACCTTCCAAGTATCCATGGATTTCATAACCATAATTCCAGAATAAGGTGGTTAAGCTCTACGCCAATAAGAATGCTGTTGGCGGCAAAGTGCGTGTGTTCTCCTGGCTAAATTCCCTTCCTGCGAACAAAAATCCGGGTTTATACATACATGCATACATACGTATATATCGGCTAACAAGCCTATTACCAGGATTTAAGCATAATATGATTTTACATCATTTACAAGGCACAACAATATTCATTTGCGAAACGAGACAGAGCAGTTAAAGAAACATGGCCGTGCTGATATTGTGGTCTTGTATTTTGTAATTGTGGTATGTTCCGATTTATTATTTATAAAAATAAAATAAATAAATGTAAAAAAAACCTTATTCCAGGCAATATTCATTATTACTGTAAAAAATAGAATGGCATGAATATTATATTGCATCATGTATTTTAATTTGCTTTTATTAATTATTTAGAAATAGTTATAAAAATACATAAATTTTTTAACGCTATCAGTTTAAACCGTAATGATAAATGAGAAATTACACAATTCTTTTCTAATTCTTAAAAATATTTTTAAGAATTAAAATAAAAAAAAAAGATGATTGTTGTGATGTATAAAGTTCAACTTAGAAAATTAACTTTTTTTTTTCTTACATACAATTCTATATAGAGGTTCCATTACTCACAGTCACAGTCCCACTCGAATCAGTAAGGAGAAGGCCCAAATTACTCAGAGTGGTTTTTTTTTTTTTGCCATAATTAATGTATTCCTTAATTTGATCAAATTCAAGATAAAGCTTGAATAAAAGTGGAACTGATGTTCCTTATAGCAACTAAGTTGATACCCATACCGCCCTCGGAATTAGGAACCTTTATGCAGATGTACGTAAACGCCCCATACGCACCGAATATACAAAATACTTGGTCATGTGCGTCGCCTAGTGTTCTAGGTACCTATTTAAGAATGCTGCTGGTTAGTAATCAACAACAGTGTTGATCACAATGGGAAAAATTATTTTTCACAGATCGATAAATGGCTAGTTGTCGGTGCCCATCTGGCTGGAACCAGGAATCTGAAAACAGGAGAGCTGACTGCTCTCTCTCATCTGAGAGAGAGCAGTGAGCTCTCTCTGACAGAAACTCTGCCAGGAACAAGATAACCATCCTGTGAGAAGGCTTGTCCTGACAAACAGAACTTACTTGTGCAGTAATTGATCGAAGCATTTAATGAATGCTGTAGTTTATACATATCTCACTTCGCAACAGGATGCAAATTAAGCTGCTGAATCCAGCAGCTTAATTTGCATCCTGTTTCTGGGTTTAGTTTTGATAGATGTTACATAAGAAAAAATTCTTTCAAGTATTGCGTCACTTGTTGGCACGATAAGGCATGTTAGGGCATAATTCGACAGTTCTTTAAAATTGTTGTGTTTCGATACTGCTTGCCAAAATTCTAAAGCTTCCTTAGGGATTCCATCTTGTTTGAAGTTTTCTTCTTCATTCCACACAACAACGCTAATTTTCTGTATTGGTCTTCGACTACATCAACATCGTTTATTAGGTGGAAAATTGGCAGATCAGAAAATTTTCCCTTTTCTGTTTGGCTTAGAATAACAGCAGGATTTATAAGTGACAGACCTTTAAATATATCAGCTTACGCAGGGAGCTGCTTGTTCACTTGATTCATCGATTCTTGAAGCATGGATTGGCACCTAAATTTCATAGACTTTATTTTATTATTTTCTTGTTCCATATTAGGAGAAGTGCTAAAGCTGATCAAGTACGTCCTAATTTCTTGATCACATTTAATTCCAAAGTCTACATTTCCAATATTTTGCATGTTCCATTTTCGTTGTACAGCCTTTGATAAAGACTATCTCTGTGTGCGCGCAGTTCTTTGGCAAGATCGTAAAGATCAGCATACGTTTGGTGGAACGAAACATTAAGCCTTTCGAACTCTTTAACAATGGGAGTAGTAAATACAAAGTAAAAATAATTCATCCTATCTTGTAACATCTCTTTTTCAAACAATGCCTTATACCTTGTATTCTGACCTCCAGATTGTTTACAGCAGGTGAAGTAGATAATTAATTCTTCCCAATTTAGCAGTATATTATTAAAGAATTTACCTCTCTCTAACCACCTTGTCTTGAACAATTTCATAAATGAAAGGGGAGCATCTCGTTCCTGGTTATCTTCAACTGCTGAATTCATCACTTTAAAACGAGCCTTAAAATTTCCTCTTCTCATACTTCTATATGAAAACCACGAAGGAATTTCAGTCAAAATGAATCCAACATTGGATGGCAGCTTTGAAAATGCATGCTGTATACAAATTGCCAGAGAGGGGCAAACGCACTTCATTTGAATACAGTTCGGATTTTCATTTCTAATCCTAGTCCACAGGGAATTGTTACTTCCAACGATAGCAGAAGCACCATCACTAGCAAACCCAATTCAGTTCTTAAGAGTTTGATTATATGAAGCTAACACTTCCGAAATTTTATTAAATAAAACCTCCGCTGTTGTCTCTACAACAGGTATAAGACCCAAGAAAGCTGTGTGAATTTTATTTGTTTCATTGCAAAAAAATCTAAGAACTGTGCACAAATGCTTTGTATTGCAATATCTGTAGATTCATCTACTTGTAATAGATACTTTTTACCGTCTAAATCATGCTTCAGTTGCTTTCTCAATGAATCAGCAAATACATTTTCTATAATTGCAATACATTTGGTTCTGTGCAGTTTAATGCCATCAAGAACACTATTTTGGCAATGTTTATTAACTACTTCACTTATATTATCTACAGCACGAAATGAGGAATGACATGCTATTGCAAGGCTAAGTTCTATTTCTGCTTATTTTTCCCGGACATTCATGGACGATTTGATAACTTTATGTAGAGTTGTTTGTGATGTACTAGGAGATTGATATTGGTGTTTCGAAATTGAACATATTACTTGCATATTGTCACAATGCGGGTAAAATTTATGCAAAATATTCCATATAATAATGCATATGATTTGAAATCTTTGTACAAATGGCCAAATTAGTGGCCACATTTGCATAAATGACCAAACTGATTTTTTCATGGTCCCAGAGTTTAAAAAAGTACCAAATGTTTGCAATTTGGCCATGAAATAGCCAATCTGGCAACCCTGTGTATAATCTCAACTTTATTTCCGTGTAACTTTACATTTCTTTTGTGGTTTTCGTTTTTCAGGTAATTGATCGATAAAAAAAAAGAGGGCGTATCAGAAAACGGAACTGACGATCGCGGAGAAATGCGATTTTCCAGAACTGACCAATACAAACCAAAACGTTTTTCTGGACTATTTATTGAACCTACATATCAAACAAAATGTTCTGAAGAAACTCATACGTTTATGTCCGCGGTATATATATTATCTTATTTTATTATTAACATAAGTATCTGATAAATAAGATGAGTTAGACGCAATAAGTTGTCTCTTATTAGAGGGGGTTAATAATCCATTATTACTAATAGATTAATTGAAGTAATGTAATAATTTTGCTTATATATAACAATATCTTTTATTCTTGTAACAAATTTAACTTTTCAATTTTTCCATTATTCAGGGTTTCGCGACAACATCAATTAGTATCGGCTGGTGCCTCTACTGTATAGGACTGTATCCAGATGTGCAGGACAGACTTGAAGAAGAATTACGGAGCATAATATTCAGGATAACATGACTATAAAGATAATTTTTGACGATCTCAGAAAAATGAAGTATATAGAATGCATAATAAAGGTAGACATTTATGCCAAAAAAAAAATCTGTAGTTATCATTTTAACATTAAAATTCACTGCGTGCGCCCTAGGCACTCAGAGAAATTTTAAGAAACCAGCTGGCGCTACAAAAGCAAGTAATCTGAGATATCAACCTTCATTTTTCTTCGTTAATTTATTGTCATTCAGTTCAACTTAGCGATATAGGTCCATTATGTAGTAAAGCAAAAAAAAAATTGAAATGTAAATAGATCGGAGTCTATTGCTATTCAGAAATCAACATTTTAAAAGTATTTTAAAAGCAGAAATTCTAACTAAAACTCCTAAATTTTATTTTTACATTAGATGCAATCGTTCGCTTAGTTTTTAAGTATTTATGTTTGGTCAGCTGGTTAGGATTTACTACCGAATCAACTATAGCTCTGAGGTCATTATATTATAGATATTCTTTGCGGGTTTTACTTTGGCTGATACGTCAATTTGAGTAAAAAAAAAGCGCATTTCTGAGAGAAAAATTCTCCAGCTTTTGCAGGAGTACCTCTACGTTCTGGGCCGCAACTGAACTCAGTTCTCTTCAACATACAATTTTTCCTTCCGTTATATCATTACTATAAGTCCTACTACCGACATTTCTAAATAATTAGAAATGATTTATAATACGCCCCTATTTTTTAAAATAAACAACATGCGAAATCTTGCTAATAACCATACAGGTTATTGTAATGCTTCCAAAATACTCCTTTTCAATTTTATCAAAAAGTTACTTCTTTGACCAAAACCTCTAACACTCAGCCATACTAGTATAGAATAAGTTCTAAAATTTTAATGGATAATTCTGACAAACGGATCATCCGCGTGTCAGTCAGTTTCGAAGACTTTCTTCAGTTTAGAAGGTCTGAGTGTTCGAAACCTGTCGAGAACTCAAAGACATTTAATGAGAACTTTTCTCTAGAAGCTGAGTTAATCTATCTCATGTGGTAGTAGTTGCAGGATTTTCTCCCAAAAACCGGTTTACTTATCCCTTAACTAGGCCAGAAGAATATAGATATCAAAACAAAGATCTTAGATCTGTAAACAGAACGGATTATTTTTTATTTAACTCTGTCAGTTGCATGATATATTTAATATATCATGGAATTAGAAATAGCTATTTCTTCTTTTGAGCATAAATTTAAGATATATTGGATCGGATATAAATATAGTCCGTTTCAGTTACAAAATTATAAAAGAAAACCATATTCATCTAGACATGTAAATACAAAAAAGAAAAATAAACATAATTTTATTTTCCTATAAAGAGGAGAGCGTATACTTTTCAGGAGATCATAACAACGTCGTCAGTTGACCCAGCAGTTACAATATTTCTGCAATACTTTCAAGTATTCATACATATCAAGTATATTAAATATCCACACTCTAGTTAATTCAGAGTCAGAGGTCAATCAACTCATGTAGGGATTTATTCTACAGACGTGGAGAATAAAAACCGATGTTAAAATTTAAGAAATGTGATTGAATTCGTGTTGTTAAGATACACTTCCACGGATTCATAGATCCACCTCGTAAGGGCATGTTACCGCCCATCACACCTGTTGTTGAACTCATTCACACCACATGCTGTGAGCACCTCTAACATCATTTCACTCCAATTACACACCACGAGTGAAAAAAAAAAAAACTCCCCTTCTTCTTTACATTTATTCTAAATTCTATAGATGCACTCTCGTCCTTTTCCTACTGTCTATAAATTAAAGAAAAATCCATCTGCTAAATACGATATGCCCCTTTTCATACGTTTGTAAGTCAATCTCATATTACACCTCTTTCTCCTTTTCGGTAGTGTCTCGATTCCACAAATTTTCAATCTGTATTCCACAATCCTGATATATCATTTTAACAATCCCCTTTGCATTCTCTCTCTTTCTCTCTCTCTCTCTCTTCACTCTATCAGAAACACCAGTAGACCAGAAATGCGAACAATAGTCAGAGTTCTTCTGAAGGCCTTGTAAAGAAGTAAAATTGATTCCTTATCTTTATATATTTCGTTTCAGCATTGCGATTGTACTCTGAATTGTATTTGAAATCCATGCTATATAACCCTTGAACGTCCTACCTACCAAAACTCCAAGAGCCCTAGCGCGATTACTTTGATCTAGAATAATCCTACCAATATTATGTGATATTAGATATCATATCACAATAAAGACATGGCATTACGTTTACTAACATTGAACTGATGCCCACAATTCCAAACCTTACAATCATTCTTTCGAGTGTTGCATATCAGGCAGAACCAAGACTACACTGCTTAATTTGGTATCATCCGCAAATAGTTGTGTCCTCTGTCAAATCCTTTCCAATGTCATGTACAGATTGAATAACAATTGTTATGGGCTGATCCTTGGGGTACAGCAATGGTTACTATAAATCATGAGACCTTCCTTCCCCAAAAAACAGTTTTTGATATTTGTCAGTTAGACATCCTCTTATCACGCTAATATTAGGGGCCAATCCCAAACTCTACAGTTTATACAAGAGCCTTCCATGCTGTATTCTGTCAAAAGCCTTAGTAAAATCCAAAAGTATCCTGGTGTATTCCCTCGACTAACTCAATTGCATCATTATTGTAGAATATGTACAAGTTGCTGAAACAAGATCTTCCCTTGTTAAATCCAATCTTTAATTTCAAGGTAGAGATTTTCTATCAAATCTAATTCTCTATGAGAGCTAACCAACTTTGCCAAAACTTTTACCACCGCTCCAGACATACTACTGAGAGATAGTCCGTTCGATATATCAGTCTTTGCACCACCCTGTCCAATGGAATTACCATACATTTTCCCACTCCTCTTGAACATTCCCTATTTTGAGACTCAAATCACATGGTCAAAAGAAGAGCCAGTTCATTTGAACATTCTTTTAGCATCCACGCTGTTGTCCCATTAGTCCATATTGCCAAATGCCAAATTCTTATTCAGCTTGTACAACAGTTCTTGTACCTCCTTTTCACACAGCTGAGTTTATTTATACAATGAAGAGATAGCAGTCAGCGGTGAGCTCAGTGTTGCAAACGACAACCTGATAGCCATCAACAAACTGAGTGCTCATTAGTTGGAAAAGTTCTTCTTCTGCCATCCGGATACCATCTATATTCAGTAGAGGTCTCTTTTATATTCATGCTTTCTTTTACTTGAAGCATACCGAGAGATTCAGTTTCTTTTCTTATTCATACCACTTCATTCGAACTCTGTTTATTTTTCGAACTATAGTGACGCATTCTGATGCATTACACCAAGTTAAGTATTTCTTAAAGGCTCTGCATGTAATGTCAATTTCTTCCCTTCCAACAACCGATTCTCATCGCTCAGAATCCAGCATACTCCTGAGCTGCTCATGGCTTCTTCGTTTGTAGTTCAGCATGTAAACTTCTCTGAATGTAACATTAAATACTTGGTCACTTCTCCAGTCTTTACCGCTTGATCATTGTCAACAACCTGGAACATAATAGATACGTCTTTAACTGAAATCCCCACCAAGAGTATAATCAGATCTTGCACTCTTTGACCTCTAGTTCCTTCTGTCGCATGCTGATTTATGAAGTTATATAGCAGGAATGTATTATTGCATGCTAACAAATAAGAGAACTGCACAGTTTTGACTTTCACAGCTAATTTCATTCTTACAATGCTAACATTACTATATGTTATAAGTTTATATACAAAACACTTTACTCCCCAATGCAAGTTATTAACTATGATTTGTCTGTTCAAAAGGAAACAATGCGAGTGTATCCCACTTTACCACTGGTTGCAAGGGACCTTGAAGAAGATACGAGTATGGTAAGCATGTCTTTCTTCTTTCACTGAAATGTAAAATACACAAACTTTGTGTGCATTCTTGTAATCATCTATAATAATAATATAATAACATTTTCACGAAAATCTCGATTTAACAAAATACCAAACTGTTAAATTAAATTCAAATAGGAGCTAAAATCATATTCATGTATTCTGTTCTCAGAATAGCATGATGACAGTTGCTTCTCTTTCTTAAATTTGTCAAGTTTACAATTTTACTTTGGTGATGAAGAATTACTTGAATTCTGTTTTCGTTATTTTAATATTTCTCTTTTCTAAATAAGAAATCCGTACACTTAATTTCTAAATTTTGATTATTATTAATTTAAGAGATAAACATAATAAGTTCAATTCACTATTTTAACAAACGTTTAAATGTCACATATAAGACTCATAAATGAAAACCATGGTATATCAAAAAAGAAATTTAAATTCATGTTTCTATTCTGTAATATTGCTATGCTGCAAGATGACTGACTACGCGCTTATATCGTAGAGTACCTGTAAACTTTTTTGTTGCACTTTTGCAATATTTATTAAAATTAAATTGAGAATTTCATTTACAGATTGGTATATTAGTGAAGGTTAGGATACGGTAGTATGGAGGCAATAGGATTGAGACGGATCGAAAAACGTCAAGGCTAAAAACAGTTCGGCTAAATTCCTTAATAAAAATACACTTGTTGGTCACGACAGAGGTATAATCATTAATCATAGTACGTGGTGTACATTGCAGACACAAATAACAAACTAATCTTTGCTAACCAAAGCTTTATAATCACCTTGTTGAGGTCATTGTTATTTTTATTTCTTTTCGTATTGCAGACTTATCAAAGCTGTAACCAGTCTGTAATGCGGAAAAGATTTTAAAATATAACATACCGTTTTAATATTTTCTATTTTACAAGGAAGTTTTACAATGTAAGATGACGTATAGATAAAAGTGATAATCGCAAAACTCATCATATTCCATTTAATAATCATTAATATTTATTTACATAATGCGATTTCTTCGGGTTAGCTAAAAACAAAATATAATTAGTTCTACAATAATAATTCATGAGCATTTTTGTTTTTCATATTGACGTAAGAACAAAGTATTTGATGACGCATGTTCATCAAAGTCACATTGAGGAAGAAGACCTTCCTGGTAAGGAAAACGGAAACTGTATTCATAAACTTGTCTTACGAATATCGTTTTGATGTTGAACAGATGTTGACACGTATCATGTTTGAATGACATCGATGACTCTACATTTAAAGTAACTCGTTTTCCCTGTGCACAGGTTATGGCAGGAGAAAAAGTAGATAGCATGGAATAGAATAATAATAATAATATTTGAATTGATCTCTAAAATATTTATATATATTTTTTATTTTTATCTAAAATATTTATATATTTAAATAATAATATATATAAATATATATTTATATATATATTTTTAAAGAATTGAATGACATAAACCGAGAGTGAAAGAAAAAGTTTTCTTGGAATCACACGACTAGTTTCGGCTTTTTACAGACTTCTTCAGGTGTTTTCATAAAAGAAAAGAAAAAATATTAAACATTGAAGATAAAAACTGTGAACAGTACAGGAAAGTCACTATACATATTAATGAAAACGTTGTAATTAATCATTATTCAAGTTGAATAATGACAATTATTCAACTTGAATAATGATTGTCATACTTGTCATACTTGAATAATGACAATTAATCCATAATTGTCATTATTCAAGGCTGTTCCTTCATTGTCGACATTATTGTGTGAGTGCTTGAGTATAGCATCTCGTGAGCGCCATTATGTAATCACAGAAGAATAACAGTCTGGGAGGGTGTAGCTTAAATTATTATTTAAATGTACAGGGTTGAGGATGATTTCTCTAGATTCTACTATTTTTCTCCCCAATTCGTCAAGGCAACGGAAAATGTTGTTAGATCTATCCCAAAGGATTGTATGACTATGGTTTCTTCATCAGAATCGGCCGGAAAAAGGGTATGGCTGGATAAAGCACTGGCACGTGTTCTCTTGTAAGTGATGTCCCTCCTATGCTCTTCCATACGCATTTCAGTAGATTTATCTGTCTGGACAAAGTAAGGAATGTCGTAGTCACACAATATCTTGTGTACACCGGGATAATTTAGGTTGTGATGGCTGGGCTTTGGACGGCTCACTAGAGAGCGTATCTTAGGAAGCGGAATGAATAAATATGCGGAATGAAAAAGTTATAATTTATATTTTTTGAGAACCTTAGCTAATTTTTGAGAGACTGAGATTATGTATGGTATAGATATATTGCCTTTAACATTATTAATTTCTTCAATATGGCGACTAGGAGAATTAGAAAGGTATTTTTAGTAATTTTTTGAGAATAACCATTCAGTGTGAAAGTAGATCTAAGAAAATTGATTTCTTTATGAAATTCATCTGGGTCGTCAAGAACAGAGCGAGCTCTATGCCCCAAAGTGGAAATAATTCTAGGTTTCTGAGGAGGGAAATGATGGGACTGACTATGGAGATATCTATTGGTGTGTGTAGGTTTTCTGTACATCGAAATTTTAAGTTTTTCGGAAGAACGGATCAGTTTCACATCCAGGAAAGGCAGGGAACCATTAGTTTCAAACTCAGCCGTGAATTGGATATTCGGGTGTTGACTGTTGAGATGTTCAAGGAAATCCAGAAGAGAATCATGTCCATGGCTCCAAATGAGGAAAATGTCGTCTGCATATCGTTTCCAAATTCCACATTATATTGCTGCTAAGGAATAGGAATAGATAGCTTTTACTTCAAAATCTTCCAGATAAATGTTGGGAAGTACAGGAGATAAAGGAATACCCAATGCTAGACCATGATTTTGCTTGTACATGATGTGCTGAAATCTAAAGTATTCAGACTTGATGCAATGAGTAAGTAAGGCTAACATTTTTTTAGATAACTTATCTTTGAGTAGTGTCAGGATTTCATCTGTAGGAACATTTGTAGACAAGGATACTATGCCAACGTTAGCCATGATTTCATTTTTCTCAACAGTACTATTCTTGATTTATGATACAAAATCCGCAGAGTTGTTAATAAAAGACGAAGGCTTGCCAGAAAAACATTTAAGGTATTTTGCGAGATACTTTGAAAGGTTGTATGTCGATGAATCAATGCCTTCAACAATGGGACGAAGTGAGTTATTTTCCTTGTGGATATTGGGATCTCCATATATGCGTGTCATGAGCGGATGGAGGGAGCGAAGATAAAGGAGAGTGTATCCAGACAGTTCAGAAGTTGTTTTTAATAAATTATTGGTACGATTTTGAAGTTCACGAGTGGGATCTCTCTCAGGAATTGAGTAAGTGTTACTCTGTAGTAATTCTAGCATCTTATTTTTATAATCTTCAATGTTAAGCACAGCTGTGGCATTGCCTTTATCTGCGGGAAGGATAATAATATTTCTGTTGTTTTTCAAACTCTTAAGAGCCTGTCGTTCCGACGAATAAATATTATCTGTCGGTGGTTTTGCATTGTTAATTATGAAGATAGATTCAATACGGAGAAGTTTTGAATCTTGTGAAGGGAGGAAGGAAGCGTCTTTTTCTATCTTGATGAGGAGTGATTCTCTTGGGATAGATATTGGATAAGGAATAAAATTTAAACCTTTGCTGAGGATACTTTTTTCTGCATCTGAAAGGTTGTGAGATAATTTATTAATTACAACGTTATCAGGGTTGATGTGGGGTTTCGAGAAGTTCAGGTTATTTTCTACTCTTTTTAGTGTTTCAAATTTCCTAATAAGTTTTAATTTGTTGTTGTATTGGATTTCGGCTGCTTGAGACTCACTACGCATATTAAGAGATGCCAACTTTCTGTGTCTAGAGATTCTTCAAGTATTTGAGATAATGTACTTTTTTTGCAAACAAAAAAAAGCGAGTACGTTTTGTGTTGAATGTTCTTTCAGCAGGAAGGTCTAACTTTGCTTTGTGATAGATTCTTTTGGTACGTCCGAAGTAATATTCTCTTTAAAAGATATAAACTTAGGAAAGACTGCATGGAATTTACAGCGTTTCAGAAAGACTAACCTGTTGATGTTCAGTCCTATATTGTTCAGTGTTTTGTTGAGGTTTATATTGTTATTATTAAGAGAGGCCTCGACATGAAGGCTATAGATGCACTGAGATTGATTTACTCGGTTGTTAAACATATGTTTTAAAAGAATTGAATGACATAAACCGAGATAAAAGAAAAGAAAAGATATTAAACATTGAATATAAAAACTGTGAACTGTATAGGAAATCACTATACATATTTAACGTGAAAAAGTTGTAATTAACGTATTTAAAGCTGTTCCATCGTTGCCCACATTGTTAGGTGAGTGCGTACGTATAGCATCTCTTGAGCGCCAGTATGTGATCACAGCAGAATGACAGTCTATTGTAAATATATATATATATATATATATATATATATATATATATATATTTACAATTCTTGATTGAATGCATTTAAGTTCTGCAGTAGTGATAAATGTCTTTTTTTTTATTTATTTTAAATGGAAGTAGGCTGAAACTTGATACGTCTGATATCTACGACAGCCGCAGGATAAGAGAAATTCACATCCACATACACACGATAATTTGGAATGCCATAAACTGATATAATGTATTTCATTAAATTTGTTTGTAAGTGTGTAAATTCATATCTGTATCTAGGTAAATTGCAAGGTTGAAACATCACTGAGTTTGAAACAGGTATTGTTTCAACCTCAGTTTTGTAATTATGTATGAGTTTTCAAACAATCAAACATTAGTTTGATTGTTTGAAAAAAAAAATTAAGTATTAATATACCGACAATCTAATATTTTTGATAGACTGCTTTTGATTATTAGTATATAAGAGAAATACATATATATCATAATTGACATTCTAGATTATCAAAACATATTAATATCTGTGGTTTAGTGTTTAGGTTTTTGCTTCCACTATATAAAGAAAGCGAGAAGTAAATGTTACTCGCATCAGGTAAGTCCTCAGTAAGAATTAAACAGAAGAAGGCTACCCGGTGCACTGTGGAACAGGTCCTCTCCTATGTATTACTAAAATTAAGGGGATATTAAATCCCACATAGTTTTAAAACCGAATAAGAAACTCAAAGATAGGAATCAGAGAGTCTCTTGCCGAATATAGTAAACTATAAACTAATTTTAGTAATGTTTTCATTGCCGAAATGAAGCTTATTAGCTCTTTATACTTAAGCCTCTCCTATGTGTTTTCAAGAAATACAACATACAGATCTTCAAATCTAATGTGCACAGATTTCTTCTTATTAATACACGGTATAGGGCACTATGATACCATACGTTGACCAACAGTCTCTTATGCATGGGTCTAACATAAAATAATAATAATAATAAAAAGTTGCAGTACAATATGTTCATATTTCTGAATTCTTTATTTCTGATACTCGCATGGGAATACATGAGAAAATTCGGCAGAAAAAAAGCATTTATTTATTTTTTTCTTGCGTGTAAAACTCAATCCAATGCACTGTTCGATTTTTAGTTTTGGCTTACTTAAATAAGTCATCGTTTTACTATACAAAGAATATGGTAATGACGTCATCCAATTATTGATGATGTCTCTTAATATTATGAGCAGTAGCAGCAATAACGGTAATAGTAGAAAGATAGCAGAGGTGAAAAATAGTTGTATTGATAGAAGTACTAGTACCCTAATGTATTTATTTCTTAATTAATGGCACGATAAACGGATTCATTAAAAATTAAATGCCAATAGCAAAAAAATTGAAATAGCCAATAATTTAACCAAAATCAAGCATTAAATTTGAAAGAAAACAACTCAACTGTAAAATAACCTTAATATTACCAATATTGATCTATGATGCATATTATAAGAAAAAAATCGTAGCTGACACCTTAACGTCTAAAGCAGATTAAAACAAAAAAATGAATCGAGATGTTTTATTGTAGGAAATTTACCCCGAATTTAACCACGAATATCAGCGTACTAGACAGTGTCATGTAAACTCATGTAGAATGTCAACGCTCTCTCACTGCGTTTTCATGTCATTCCCACATATGAACTTCATAATCTAAACCTTTTCGGCTCCTCCTTCCAGCCAAAGGATGCTCCATTAGATTCGAACGGTGTTTCAAAATCTCAGAATGCTTGAATATATCCAGAAATGCCATTCTATTAATACGAAGCTATCTAACACTAAACCACTTCATTGTCCTTCTCACAGAAGCTTTTTTCTTCCTTATTTCTTTCCTCTAGTAATTTACGTGGTTACTAGTAACCACGATTTTTCACTTTTATCTAAGTATGAAAATCATTATCAGCTTCTGGTAAACATTTATCTGATGCAGTTTCAATCAAGTTTATGGAAGCTAACTTTTTTCCCTCTCTCTGTCTTTCCATCAACCTCATTCCACTGGAACGGCTTTCCTCGTTTCGTTTCCTTGAATGATTCCAATCAGTTCAAGTTTGTAATGAAATAAATCACGAGGTGATTTTCTTTTTTTTCCCCATTAATACTGCAGTACTGTGTTATAGGGTTTGAGCCCTGTAATGCGTAGATAATCGCTTAAATTCTTTAAATAAAATCTTTAAAATTGTTGCTTTTATTTCAAGAATTGATCGTGATTTAGTAACCACCGTTTACATTACATATTATTATGTCTTTGAATACTTTAAAAAAATAGTGAAGCTGTATAAAAGTTGACAAGAAACTATTTCCTATGCTCCATCGCAATAATTATTTTATTCATGCCTTTTTTGTTTTAAGATAGCTACATAATCCCTAAAGGCAAAGAATGCATAGTTGCTATTTATTCCCTTCATCGGGATCCAACCACGTTTCCAAATCCTGAATTATTCGATCCAACTAGATTCTTTCCTGAAAACAGCAAAGGCCGTCTTCCGTACTCATACATATCATTTTCTTCTGGACCGAGAATCTGCATTGGTAAATTTTACTTTTTTTTTACCAAGTACAAAATTTATTTCCTGAGTAATATGTTAATATTTTTTAAACAATTGCGATAATCATCACAAATACTTAAATTAAATACCTATATGATTTCATCATTTTATTTAACCATAGATTTTGAACTTTATTACAGTATAAATACAAAAGTTGCCTTTTTCTTCCCGAACACCTGAAGTACGACAAGTTAACTGTAGAACATGTTATGTGAAAGAGAACTTATGCCACAGAGTAAATCTATAAAGATTCTTCTGCAATATTAATAACCTTATATTCTAAAACTGTTTAATTATGTAGTTCATCAACTAAATACAGAGTATTGCGGTTTGTCATCATGCCAGAGTATGGACAGCCACTGGTTACGATCAAATCTGTGTTTTAGGAAGAATTCATGTTTTAATGTTCATTTCACCAGAAGTAAAATGATTAGCCTCTATTCTGATTATAGTATGACAGATATAATTGTTTTACGTAAAATGGAACTGCACTTAAAGGAGAGACAAAAAAAAAGGAGAAACAGATTAGAAAGAGGTCATTTCATTCATGCACTTTCTCCTTCTTAATATTCAATTCTTATTCCATTTGGAACAGATATTATCCTTAAATTTCATATATATACGTTATTTAGTAAAGAAATTATATAGAATTACACTGTCCTTTTAGAGAAAGACAGCCTTTGTTTTCTGATGTTCTTTTGATACGAAGACGTTTCCTGTCTATAATACACTGGTTTCCATAAATTAAGAAAAATCGTGATAACTCGGGGGAAAAAGGGAAGAAATACGAAAGTCAGGTACTGTATGCCCACAGATGCGAGACCCTTCGACACTTCTGCGCATGTCAGAAGAAGGAGAATCCATTCCGATAATAGGGTAATCAATCTGTGGGATGTAATCAGTGTTGTGGGATGAGTTGTTTATTATTACACGTCGGAATATTAACTTTTCTTTTATGAACATTGTAGATTTTAAAGTGGTAACTATTTTGCTTGAATCACAGTTGGAAAATTGTAGTTATAAAGCAAGTGATTTCGTGTGTTGGTGACATCCTTTATTTATTTTTCCCTTTCAGCATGAATTGACTCTTCTTGGCAGGTTGCCAGACTAGGGTGTCGGATCTGTGGTTGGACAGTATATTATGTGAAAAGTGATGATGAGTCTAATTATCATATGCAAACGAGTGGCGTAGTCAGAGGTATATGAAAATCAGCCTTGGAATAAAACAGGATATTTTAGAGTATTAGAGTGGTTTTTCATTTTTGTGTCTCAAGTGAGAACGAGGGATTCAGGTGGCGACTGTAAGACTGGATATCGGCTAATGTCAGGCAAACGCAACCGTTTCGTTGCATGTGAATCGTTCCATGGTTCACAGACTACGCAACCAATTTCAATAGTTACAAACACCTTCCTGGAAATACATTGAAGGAAGGCCACCGGGTACTGCTGTAGCGCGTGACCGATAAAGGTTGTGTTCAAACCATTAGATTTTGTTCTCAGAATGTTCCCGACGCTTTTGATGTGTTCCGCTGCTGCATGCTGTTTAATGTTTGAGTCGAGAATACCACCTGACTTCTAATATTCCTGGGTATTTCTAGTGCTCGTTAGTTGAAAGTGCTTTTATATATTCCTACTGATCAAAATTAAAAGTTCAAGTGTCATTAATATTTCCTCATTTAATAGATAATATTGAATATTTATCTATGCCGAATTTCATTTTCTTGTCCTGACTGAAAATACGCACCCTTTTCGATAATGCCTATTTGTTGTGCCGATTTTCTATATAACTTCAAGTCATCCATATAGAGCAGATAGAAGATTTTGATAGTATTTTTTAGTAACTTCATATCCAAGTTTTATTTCTTCAAAATCATAGATTAAAGTATCGAATATCATGACGAATACAGATGACAGCGAATAACCTCAGAAAATTCCATGTCTAATGTTAATATCTCCAAATCGTTAATTATTGACTAGTAAAGTTTTTTCCCATGATTTCACAGCAGCAGGCAAAATGCAACATAGTGGGAAGTAGTCGAATGCGTTCTTGTATCCATGCCATTAAGTTTGTTTAACGTCTTCTTGAATTTCTCAAGATCATTATTTTCAATAAGGATCTGGTCTTTTTTTGTTCCTGTAGATTATTTTAAATTACCGTTCTCTTCAATAGGATAAGTTAGATTATCTGATAAGTACTGGTATGTAGAATTTGTTATGATTGCATTGAACAACTTAAGGTATGCATGTTATTGCATGGGTCCGAATTCGTTTCGTTATTTTTCAAGAAGTGAAATGCAAGATCAGATAACATCAAGTCTTCGACTGCACCAAATAATCAAATTGTTCTGCAACTGAACCTTGTATACTGGTGAGATGCTTTAACTAAAATCCATGTAATTCATCTTTCCAAGGTGCGCTCCACATTTTTTTTTAGCCAGTGCTGAAAGAATGTTTGCATTTATATCTCCTTGCAGATATTGAAAGAAGTGACGGACGTTGATTCAGTCTAAATTGAATACTTTGTACGTGTTGATTGATTATTACTTCATATCATTTAATTTTCTGGTTTAATTGTGTTTAACTGTATATGTTCCTGATAGCATGAGTTTACCGGTGAAGTCATGCAGGATGGAGATGGCTACCCACCTCTCTTCAAAAAGTTAGTTAAGGTGCTAATGGATCCCTGCCTAATCCATTTGAGGAATCAAAGGCGTTAGATGATTTTTTTCTTTGTTTTGTTTATTGTTTATTTTATTTGTTTTATTTATTGTTTATTTTGTCTTTTATTTATTTATGAAATAATAACACAATGAAAATTCTCCCCCAATACGTATTTTTTCGTTAACAGGCCAAAGTTTGCTATGATGGAAATCAAAACAGTGATCGTCAACATCATTCGACACTTCAGAGTGCGTTCTCTGGATCAGCGTGACAAAATACCGACGAAAACGGAAATAGAACTAAATCCTTCAGTGCCACTTCGACTACAGATTACACGAAGACAAATTACACCGAAAGAATGACATTAAGCAGTGTGTATGTTGTTTGTGTGTGTGTGTGTGTGCGCGCGCGAGCGTGCACATGTGTGATCATTTTAATGTTAAAACTTTTTAATCATTTTAATGTCCTCCAACAGGATGAGTATCATCCTATTTTCCAAACGGGAGTTCCAAATTTCATCATTTCGTCTTCCAATGTTTTCAATAGTGTAGTTCAAAATAAATTTAAGGCATTTATCAAACAGTGTTTCTTTTTCTATAAAAGTTTATTTATATATATACTGTACTTTACTTCTGCACATTCCTTTCCGAAACATTTGTAAACAATAAATGTTTCAATCATCGCTGTGACAGTAATTGAAGAAAATAAAAACTTTCCTCATAAGAAAATGTGTATGATTTTTTCAAGATAAAAGTAAAATATCTATATTGATTAAAATGCTTTAGACGGAAATTAAACATCTTTGAAAAAAAATGCCAAAATGGTGCAAATAACTTCGTTCATAATAATAATAATAATAATAATAATAATAATAATAATAATGGTAAGAGAAATTTTACCGTACATACAGTTGTGCTATGTTTCATTTTGCTATACATGGTGCTATTGAATCTGAAACTGAAATAGCTCAAAATATTTTTTCCCGAAATAAAATTTAAATATTCAACTTAATAAAATTGTTACATTAAAAGTTATGAAATATTCTTAGGAGTAAAATAATATACATACAGTAAAATACATTGTAATAATATAAGGCGGGTTTAATGTTTTCAATTTCAGTCTCTTTGCAATGCCACTTATGTAGAGTATACATTTAAACCCTCTGATAAACTCTTCATTCTCTCAATCAAATAAGATAAAAATACCATTCCGTTTTTCAAAATAATAACATAGTATCATGAACTTGATTTTCCGTGTGCAACAGAGGGAAATACACTCACGGGATTTTTTATCATTCTTATTATTCTCAGGTATATTTCACAACCGTAATGTATCCGATCCTCTCCTTGTCCTGCAATGTTACATTTTAATACCAATATTACTTCGTATATGATTTAAAAATTATAATAATCAGAAATCCCAGTAGAAATTTATTGATTTTCTTTCTAATTTACTATCTGAATTTATCCACAACTTTCGAGGTATATCCATCCCATTTTATAATACTAGAACAAATGCTTAGTATCGCATAGTGATTCCCATCAATGCAAACGTTTCGATGGTTTTCAACGCCATATCCATCATATCGATGTATTTTTAATTAAAATTTAACCAAATTTTAATTTAATTAATATTTAATTTAATTAATTACATTTCAATTTAATTACTTCAAGACTTAGTTTGGATTTAGGATAGGAAGGGTGAACCTTGTTCCATTATTCTTGCTAATTCAGATTTCTTAATCAATGTAATATATCTGTAGATTCGCATTATAACAGGGCCAAGTGGGACAGCCTCTTCTCAAGAAAGCACACTACACTCCTCGCTCCCATTTGATAAACCTTACCCTGCACAACTCACCTCAACCTACAGAACATCAACCAGAACCACCACCCTAAATTTTGATCTCCAAGCCATCCTACAATGGGGTTCTGATAACCTCATCAATTTCAATGCTAATAAAATCCAGTTCTGTACTATTTCCCATAAAAAAGAAAAATTTTTTCCAAGTATCCTTCTTGACGATACCCAAATTTCCAGACAGTTTGAGATCTCTCTTTTTGGAATTACCCTCATATCAAACCTATCCTGGCATAAACACATCACAACCATTGCATCTTTATCTTCAAAAAAATTAGGATTTCTCTTTCGCTCAAGACCTTACTTCACCCTGCACAGCTGTTAACATTATATAAATCACAAATACGGCCAGCTATTGAATACCTCTCCGACATATAGGGTGGGGCCCCTAAAGGCTCTCTCAAAATGCTTGACTTAATACAGAGCATCGCAATTAAATTTATTAATGACCCATCTCTTACCAACCCTCTCTCCCCGCTTTCACACAGGCGAATAATTTCTGCAGTATATATATTCTACAAATATTTCCATGGGAAATGCTAATCTGAAATAACATCAATAATTCCTCCACTCAGCACTAAGCTCGTTGGAACACGTGCATCTGCTGCTCAACATCCCTTCACAGTACACCTAGAAACAAACAGAACAAGTTTCGTTCCTTCCTCCTTCATCCCTGCAACTGCTGCATTGTGGAACAGTCTCCCACGGGCTGTGTTTCCCAAGGAATACAATTTACAGTCATTTAAATCAAATGACAAGTTCCTCCTTTCCCAACCCACTACTCATACACAGTACTAATGTACTAAATGTTGATCAACCAACCTCTTGTGTATGGGCAAAACATGATAAAAAAAAAACATTTCCAAGATTTTCTACGCCATATCCGTCATCAATTAGTGTTTTTAATTACTTCAAGTCTTAGTTTGGGATTTAGGGTAGGAAGGGTGGACCTTGTTCCATTATTCTTGCTAATTCAGATTTCTTAATCAATGTAATATATCTGTAGATTCGCATTATAACAGTGCCAAGTGGGACAGCCTCTGCAATTTCTATGCCACATTCCCATGGTTGGATTATTGCTTCCGAACTTCCAACCCAAACATATGCACCGAACCTATTACCAAAGTAATCCTGACCGTCATGGAAACATACATTCCACACAGTACTCTGAACTTCTGAACTACCATCCCCTAACTAAATGCTGATTCTCCAAAATTGTGCCAAGTCTGTACATACGAAACACTAGACATACTAAAAGCGACTGAAATCAAGAACCTCATCCTGCTTTAAATCTTAAACCGAAGCTCAAAATAGATGCAAAAAAAAGATCAATGCTTCCAAAACAGAGTTCGAAAGATCAGAAAATAAGCAGAAAATTAGCAGCCTGCCCAAACGGCAGCCTTTTGGTCTCTCGCCAAAGCAATTCGCCGTAACTTCTGCCCAACATTATTCCTGCCCTTATGATACCATGGCTCTATTACATCATCACCCATAGAAAAAGCCAATCTTCTGGCTTCACACTTTGCTTCCAATGCATGCATAACTGACGATGATAAATATCCTCCAGCCGTTCCAGACGTACAGCATACATCGTACAGCCCCCAGCATACTATATCCTTTTGCCAGGATGATATCAGAAACATACTGTACAAATTAGACCCAAAAACGTCTCCTGGCCCTGATGGCATTTCCGCAATTGTCCTGAAAGTTTGCGCATTAGAACCGACTCCTATCCTATGTCGCCTACATATATACATTCTTACTCCACTGGAATCTATCCCATAAACTGGAAATTAGCCTATATTCAGTTCATTCCCAAGAAGTGTGACAAGTCACTGCCATCCAACTACCGCCCTATCTCCCTTAACTCGGTTCTGTCAAAAATAATGGAAAAAATCATCAATTCCTAACTCCTACTCTACCTTGAAGACACCAAGCTAATAAATCACCGCCAGTATGGATTCCCTCGCTGTCGATCAACAGGAGATCTGCTCACATATGTTACCCATCTCTGGATAAATGCCATGGAGAAGTTTGGTGAATCTCATGTGGTTGCACTTGATATCTCCAAAGCCTTTGACAGGGTATGGCAGAAAGGCTTACTAAGCAAACTATGATCATTCGGTCTGACCCAGGAATTCTGTAGTTGGATTGCTAGCTTTCTCTCTGGACACAAACTATGTGTGATGGTGGATGACATCCTCTCATCATTCAATTAATGCTGGGATTCCAAGGTTCTGTCTTCTCACCAATCCTCTTCCTGCTATATATCAACGACCTAATTCAGTTGAACGCCAACCCAATACACAGTTTTTCTGAAGAAAGCACACTACACACCTCGCTTTCAATTGATAGTCCTTACCCTACACAACTCACCTCAACCTACAGAACATCAACCAGAACCATCACCCTAAATTTTGATCTCCAAGCCATCCTACAATGGGGTTCTGATAATCTCATCAATTTCAATGCTAATAAAACCCAGTTCTGTACTATTTCCCATAAAAAAGAAAAATTTTTTCCAAGTATCCTTCTTGACGATACCCAAATTTCCAGACAGTTTAAGATCTCTCTTTTTGGAATTACCCTCATATCAAACCTATCCTAGCATAAACACATCACAACCATTGCATCTTTAGCTTCAAAAAAATTAGGATTTCTCTTTCGCTCAAGACCTTACTTCACCCTGCACAGCTGTTAACATTATACAAATCACAAATACGCCCAGCTATTGAATACTTCTCTGACATATAGGGTGGGGCCCCTAAAAGCTCTCTCAAAATGCTTGACTTAATACAGAGGATAGCAATCAGATTTATTAATGACCCATCTCTTACCAACCCTCTCTCCCCACTTTCGCACAGGCGAATAATTTCTGCAGTATATATATTCTACAAATATTTCCATGGGAAATGCTAATCTGAAATAACATCAATAATTCGTCCACTCAGAACTAAGCTCGTTGGAACACGTGCATCTGCTGCTCAACATCCCTTCACAGTACACCTAGAAACAAACAGAACAAGTTTCGTTCCCTCCTCCTTCATCCCTGCAACTGCTGCATTGTGGAACAGTCTCCCACGGGCTGTGTTTCCCAAGGAATACAATTTACAGTCATTTAAATCAAATGACAAGTTCCTCCTTTCCCAACCCGCTACTCATACACAGTACTAATGTACTAAATGTTGATCAACCAACCTCTTGTGTATGGACAAAACATGATAAAAAAAACGTTTCCGAGATTTTCTACGCCATATCCGTCATCAATTAGTGTTTTTAATTACTTCAAGTCTTCGTTTGGGATTTAGGGTAGGAAGGGTGGACGCTGTTCCATTATTCTTGCTAATTCAGATTTCTTAATCAATGTAATATATCTGTTTCGAGTTCTCACATTTTAATTTTATACGCAGTCTCGAATTAATTAATAGATATTTCAGATTTAAAAAGCTCTTTCACAAACCCCTAATGATCCTTGTTTTATCTGAAAACAGATAGATGATTATTACGTCAATATACTTAAATGCAAAACGCAATAAACGCTTTCATCCAAGAGCTCGTTAATGCAACGGTGGTTGCTATTTAAAGGAATTTTCATAACATTACCCAAATATCATTAGTTGTACATAAAGATGCGAAGAAGGAAAATAATCGTGGTGAATATAACAGAGTTAACAATTGATTAGATTTTAAATAAATAATAAATGACAAAAATCTATTGCACAGATCTCTTTAAGCAGAATAAGAACGTATAGTCACTAAACGTTCTTATTCTGCGGAATTCGTACATTTGTATGTTCATAATTTGTATGTTCATAAAGTAACGTAAAGTAAAAACTACTAATAAGTGGAAATAAATTAAGCTCCTAATGACTATATGTACAAACAAAAATAATCAGAGATGGATACGAGAAAGGATTAAAATAATCACATTTATACTAAGAAAGAAATTAAAAAGTCATTCAACAATACTCAGCTCTAAATATTATATGCTCAAGAAATCAAAGAATAACCAAACTTCGAAGTGCAAAACAAATACCGATAATTTTCATCAAAACATTAACGAAATACACGGCCAGTAACCATAATGTTAAAGAAGTACATCAGTTATAATGCTATTATTATCTCTGCATTGAATCCCTTAAAAGTTGACTATTTTCCAACATACGAATATGAATTACCTAAGAGATGTAAACACTGTAAATTTGCTACAAAACAATACGCAAAATGCGAAAGAGTAATTGTGAATGGGAATAATAGTATTGACTGTTCGACAGCAAAATTACAAGTGCAAATTATGAGAATGTTCTGAGTTGAAAACGTGTAACAGAATGCGACTCTTGTGCACTTTACATTTTTTCAAAACATCCAAATTCAATTCTTTGCAATGAACAGCAATTTTGTATCCATCTAGTTAAGGGTCCATAGCAAGAGTACTTGGGACCTACTAAAAGAGTTTGCATGATCTCGTTCATCAAGCAATGCTGATTCCAGACAGTTTTCAATTTTGGCATTGTTACGTAGAACCGCATTAATATTGTGTTAGTTGCTGTGTAAATACTGAGTGACATTATATTTTTTCCAGCAATTAATACCTGATGATGTTGCACTGTGTTTAATTTTTTGGCATTGCAGTTGGATTATAGGAAGGAGCAAGAGTCATTTACTCATGTAGTCTCTTCTTCTTCCCCTAGCTTGTCCCACTCAAGTAGGATCGCTGTTCCTAATGAGTCTCTGCTGATGATACTTTTTTCAGGGCCACAGTTTCCATAGCATATGTCATAACTGGTCCCACCACTGTCCTGTAGATTTTTCTGTTTAGATTGACCGGCACAATATTATCACATAGCACTCCAGCCATCTCTCTTCAATTCCTCCATCCAGCTTGTATGCTGCATCCCACTTCCTTCTCAGCCTCTCCATCCTCTTTCAGAGATGTAAACAGCAAAGCAAGAAATGAATAAATATTGATATTTATTCATGGATATTGATTAGCGATTACTCTGTTTTTTAGCGTACATGAACATCAATGACATATAGAGGAAAAATAGAAGATTTACGTGTACTAAAAATTGTCATTCTTGATAAGTGTTATTTTTACATGATTCATAATTCGACCTCACATATGAAAACGATTCAGCTCTGACGTAAAGTCTAAAAAGATTAAATGTTATTCCGTAACAAAATTAAATGTTGGTCTGTAACAACACCGCACTAGTGTTGTCACACACCAGGTGGATCATATGTGAAATGCATCACGAAATAAATACGATGGCTGCGAAAAGAGTAATATAATGGGGGACTTGACTGTTCCTGACATTGATTGGGCACCGTGAAATCGCAGGAGAACAGTGAAACGGAATTTTTTGAGCTGATACGAAACAACTTTCTCAAGCAGCATATGAAAAAAGTAACTACTGGTCAAAGAGTATTAGATCTGATTACAGATGCTACACAGCTTTCAGTTGAAGTGGATATTACTCTGACCAGGTTATATAATTTAAATCAAAACAAGAAAGATTCCAAAAGGAAAGGTACAACGGGATTACAATATGGTAAACATATTGCAGAAAGAAGGTGTAAAGACTGATATATCCAACTGTCCAGCAATTAATACCTCATAAGTTGTGGTGAAGATTTAAACCCTTGGTCAGGACTTGCATTCTTAAATGAGTTGACAGAGAATCTCTACTTTGCAATGAACAGCGTGCGTTTACTAAGGGAAAGTCATGCTTTAGCAGCTGGCTCACATTCTATAATAATGTTACCATTAAACTAGATAAGCGGAATGGATACACCCCGATACTGTTGAATTTTGCTGAGGCTTTTGACAGAATACACCATAGAAGATTATTGCATTAATTGGAGAACATGAATTGGAATATGAACTATTGGGGTGGATAACAGTATGGCGAACTGACAAATATCGAATAGTAGTATACGGGGAATGTGAATCTGTAAGATTTAAGTAACTAGTGGTGTACCAGAAGGTTCAGTCCTTGGTGCACTGTTTTTTCCATCTCTACATTAATAATATTGGGAAGGATTTGACAGGCAACGTACAGCTCTCTGCTGGTGATGAAAAGATAGATAGAGTAATCAGGAATGCTGTGATATGCAGTACTTGCAGAATGACTTGGACAGGTTAAAATTGTGGGCATGTGAAAATGGTGTCATTTAAATGTAAATAAATGTAATAACGTTAGTGTGATTAGATATCGAATGCCTTAATATATTGGTGGGATTGTGCTAGAAGAAACTGATCAGGCTAGAAATCTTGGATTTTTAGTATACAGGAAACTGACGTTCAAGGGTCATATAGCGAAAATTGTAAACACAACTAAAATATAATTGCAATACTGAAATGAAAGATAATAATTAAAGCCAAAGAAGTCATTTTTCCTCTTTACAAGCACTTGGTAAGACCGCACTTGGACTGCTGCGCGCAGATGTGTTCTCCTGGTTACAGTATTGATTCGGATACAGTGAAAGAAAAGTGCAAAGAAGAGTGTCATAATGATATCAGGATTATAGAATACTGATTATGAAGACAGAAGGAAAATTTTTAGGCTGAAGACACCAGGAAATAGGGGGTAATATGATTGGGACTTACAAATTTCTGAAAGGGTTTAACAGAATTTCTGTAAATGGCATTTTTCGCATTATGGAGGGTGGAGAAAGGACGAGGGAATCCTTGAAAATGGAAAATGAATGCTATCAAGATGGGTATAAGAACTAGATTTTTATTTCATGGAGTGATTCGTGATTGGACTGGATTGCCATTGAATGATCTTTGTGCAAGTAACGTGAATGGATTCAGAACAGATGTGGTAGCTGGTGCTAATTGCATGACCTCTCTCGATAGGTTTCAGGTTATCTGACATTCAGACATTATTATCTGAGTAAGGTATGAATAAGGTAGGTGTAAATATAGTGAAAAATCTGCAAGTAACGTCTACAGATTTTAAAAGGCGATATGCCGTAAGTTTGTTAACCAATAGAGACATTCCAAAAAAACAAAAGGAATCTGAACTAAAGATCCTAACAAAGAATATAAAGCGTTCTTCATAACAGATATGGAACTGTAACAAAGCTAAATTTTGTGTAAAGATAGCTAAACACAAATTATGGGGAAGACTTATTTAAGAACATGGAAATAAATATCAACGGGATACCCCACTGTTTTTGAGTCTACGAAAAGTAAACCTTAAAATGCTCCAAATAGTTAAAAGGAATCGGAATTAAAGATTAGGAAATATAAAGGGATAATAAAGACTCTCTGATTGTCTGGATTAAATTACTTTCAAAGATTGTTCACTCAGAGCATTAAAAAGAGTACTAAGGTAGAAAACACCAAATATAAATGAAATGAGAACTATATATCAATACTTGATTGATGTAGAAACGTTCACTCATTATATATATATATATATATATATATATCCAAAACATGTCCATGTAAATTTCTACACGGGTATCTTACCTTCTGTAAGGAACGGATTCATATTGACCATAGTACTTAAGATTAAAATGCAATAGTATTAATTAAATATAAATTATAAATTTTAAAATCTAAGCCAAGGTGAATTATTATTGAGGAAGACAAGCGAACAAAACTACTCAGGAAACATACACACACCCAGTGCATGTGATATTTAAGTAACTAAGTAAGGATTTAAAATTGCAGATGACAGTACAGGAAAATACATGTCATTGCAGAAATAATATTTTCTTCATTCAGAGTAATGATGTTAATCCTAAAAGGAAGGCATTACGATACCTCGATCACTACAGTATGTTACTACTACAGAGGAAAATCTAAAATTTATGTCATGGTTATTGGCAAATACAGCACCATCAGCTATGGACATTTTTATATTCATCGTCGGTCTCTCTCTCTCTCTCTCTCTCTCTCCTAGAGATCTTTGTGAAAGTCACAAAGTATCATGCCTTCTGTAAATAATGAACTCATATTAATCATCGCTCTATTAAATAGTAATTAAGATTAAAATGCAATAGTAGTAATCAAATATAAATTATAAAATCTAAGCCAAGATGAATTATTGAGGAAGACAAGCGAACAAAACGATGCAGGACACATACGCAAAATTAGTGAAGGTGATATTTTAGTAATTACGCAAGAATTTAAAATAATTACAAATGAAAAGTAAAGAAAAAGTTGATGTCCATGCAGAATTAATATTTCCTTCATTCAGATTATTAATGTTTATCCAAAAAAAGAAGGCACTGCAATTCTGATCACTACAATATGGTAATGCAGAGGGAAACCTAAAATTTATGTCATGATCATTGGCAAATATGTACCATCAACTATGAATATTTCCATATTCAGTGTCGGTTTCTCTCTCTCTCTCTCTCTCTTTCTCTCTCTCTCACCCAAACGCACCCACCCACTCACACACACACGCACACATATTGAAACTTAAAATCAAGAGCACAGCTTTTACAAGAAAAAGCATCACTACAAAACCCACATATTTATTCTATCTGGATTTGTTCAGAAGCAACTGTTGCAATATGAGAAGTATTCTTTACCCATTAATAGGATATTCTTGTGGCCAGTTTGTTTATTTTGGGAGAGAAAACCAGAGTTTCCCGTATGCAAAATTATGCTGCCGCATATAAAGCCATTCAGTTGAAAAGAAATTTTAAAATTTCATTTTATTTTATTTTTTATTTCTGAAACACGTTTCGCACGTTTAATGAGATTCTATTGTAAACATGAGCCCTAACTGTATGTTATTCCTATTATTGTTTTAAACTACTGTACTGAAGATGTCCTAACATACTTAGGTTAGGATGAAATATTAACAATTAAATAATTTTCACTGTGGTTAATACCTGAGTTTCTTTTAATTATGATCGCACCACAGGTTTCGTTATTTAAAAAAAAAAATTATCATTTTGACTCCTTAATTTTGACCGTTCTGTTCATGTATCCGTTTATTACTGATTAAGCTATTCAGAATTTTTGTGTGTTTCTTTCAAATATTCTATCGTACTGATTAGGTTGCGCCGAATTGCATAACAATTCATCATACAGTTGTTATGTTATCGTCATTTTTCTCTTTGATCTTTAATTTATAGGAATTGGTGTATATCGTAGGGACCCCTGTATGATTATTTTTCATGATTCAGTTCATGCTTTGACTTATAGTTCAAGATCTTATAATCCTACATAAGAAATACGTAGCCTGCAAACTAATCATTAACTTGGCATTATCCACTGCTCGCTACTCTATCTGGTCTCCCTCCAAACACGAGCAGAACTCAAAACAATATTATTGGTAGTACGGCTGAAATTCTCTAAACATCCATTTCTTTCCATTTTACTATTTAGCGTTCGACCAGCAGAAATCGTTTTAAAAACTGTAACCGGAAAAAGAAGATCGGCTGCATAATTTGTTAATAAATGTGTGTATTGGATATATCCCGCAAGGCATCATCCGCATGAGAAAAATGTGTGTGTGTGGGGGGGGGGGGGGAGATAGATAACGAGGTACCTGCTCTGTAGACGAAATATTCGATAGCCATTTCATGCATCCAATAATCAGACGTCGGTGTTTCATTAGGAGATGAAAGTCGTCTCCAAGAAGCGTGATTACTTTTCGTTTCCCCTGACATCAATACTTGCGTACGGGATCACATAACCTCGAACTAAGCCTATCATTCGACCTCGAGTCACCTTAATTGGAAGAGGTTGTGTACAGAATATTTATAACCTGTTAATGGCTGAATTAAAAGGACTAGCCAAATGAGGATTAATTGAAGTTTTCCCAAGTTTAATTCTTCTCCTTCAGAATTCCTTAATCATCGTATCAAAGGGGAAGTTTCTAGAGCTAGATATTATATAAAGGTTTAAATAAAGATATAAACAGATGAAGAAAAGTGGATTACCTTGATCTTCCAATTAAATAGAAAAACTCGGGATCGTCTCAAAACTTAATATTTCTCGTAAGCAGAAAGACGACTACTTAGTTAAGTAACGTTTTATGAGTGTGAGCTTAAAACCTCTATAGATGCTATTGGTTGTATTCATTTTGGCGTCATTAATGTTATTCTTCATACTAAACAGCGATTTTGAGTATAAATAACAAATGAGCACTCAGAAAATCGATCATGTGATAAGCTCATTGGTGAATCATCACATACGGATCATAATTTTGTCTCTCATTTCTTATTGAAGAAGATATCCAAAGATGAATTCGTACGACTTTCTACTTTGCCTCATCATTGCAATACTCACTTGCATGTGGCTCGTTGTGAAGTTAATCAGAATTCGGCAGTGGCTAAATATTCTGTCAAGGATCTCAGGACTTGGCGGATCTTTTTTGTTTGGCAACTTGGATATATTTTTTTCCTTCTGGCTTCAAAGGCACAAAGTTCCTTTCACTGTTCGTAAGTACTAAATTTGTATCTATTTTACGCTAATAATTTTCTATTCATGCGATTGATTCAATTAACGTAACTACCTGTGAGTTCCTCCTTCGATATTTTTATTAGCAATCTCATTCTTAAATTAAGATTGTAACAAATGCTTAAATTCGTTGTAGGATAATGCACATAATGTACAAAAGAGATATTGTATACTATCTGCCTTATCTACACCTTACACGCCAAGAAAACATTTTGTCTTAAAAGACTAAAAATGGAAGAAATTGAAAGAAAATTTATCATACAAACTTAAAACAGATGTGAAATACACTGGTGTCCAAAAGCTAAGGAAAAACTATATTTTTTCCAGTATGTGAAAAGATTTTATGAGTAAAGCCAAATGTTGCCATAACTTATTGCAAGCATACTGAAAAATTATACTACACAAAATATGTATTATATATTTTCAACAAATTAAATTGCAATACGTTTTTGGAAAGGTAATGTTGCAGACGCCCTAGTTTATAAGTTGCTGAAATTAAAAGAAAGAAACTGAATTTAATCAGCTACTGCTAGATATTTTCCTCATAGAAGTTGAAGAGTACCAGATACGATTATTACATCAAATGAGGTTTTTCCTGATGGTGTGACTGATCTTCCTCCAGTTTTTGAAAGTTACCATGCTATATTGACCTGAGAGTTAGTTAACCATATGGAGGTTCTATTCAGAAAGGTGCTGAATAGAACCTCCAAAGAACCTCCATATCCATGCTGAACTACAAAGCAATAAATATTACCAGAGAAGTATTTTAAGTTCTGTCCAATGGTATCCATTGGTAGACGGGAAGTGGTATTGATGATTGTAGGAAAGTTTTATAAGAGTTCGCATGCAGAAATGGATTTTGACATTGAACCTATATTTTGAAAGAACGGCATGAGTTTACTGAGTAAAAGTAATGGTTGTTTGAACTGTTCTCATTTTATAATAATATTACGGTTATGATAGACAGGGAAAATGGATACACCCTTATATTTTGGGAAGTATAATATACAATATTATAACAGGGAATAATATACACCGTTAAAATATACAATATAGAATGGTGTATAATACACAGTATTATTGACCATTATAATATTTTAATTAATAATTCTTTTGAAACGACAGCGCCAAAGTCTGTTTCGTGAATAAGAGTACGAGTGACTGATAAACATCAAAAATTCGTGTACGGAGGGATATGAATCTGCAAGATTTTAAGTAACTCTTGTACCACGTGGATCAGTTCTTGATCCATTGTTATTCAGTTTTTACAATAATGACATTCTGTAGGAATTGGCAGGTGACATACAGCCGTTTGCTGATGATGCAAAAGTGTTCAAGGTAATCAAGATCAAGGTAACCAAGATCAAGGTGAGCAAGGTAATCAAGATCAAGGCAATCAAGTTAAACAAGTTAATCGAGAATGCTAATGGCATGTAGCTCTGTCAAATGTATTTGAAAAGGCAGGAACTGTGGCCAAGTTAAAAGTCATTTTAATTTATATAAACGTAAAGTTAATCAGTTTGTTGTAAAGAGATATCCGATGGAGTGTCATGAAGATAACAATATGAGTGAAAAATTGATCATTCTGCAGATCTTGGAATTTTTATAAATAAAAATCAAGGATCATATAGCAAGGATTGCAACCAAAGCTCAGATCAGATCTTTTATGCGAAGATCTGGTCTCCTGCTTTAGGAGGTGATGTATATGCAGAAAAGTATATAGTAGACTGTTATACTCGTAAATAATATCGCACTGCTGAATGTCAGTTATGAGAAGAGATTGAGAATTTGTTAACTGCATTCATGATCAAACAGGAGAAAGAGAAGTGATAAGGGAGAAACCGAAAAACTCCTGAAAGAGTCTTACAGTATACCAAGAGGGTAAAAAACACATTTTATATTTCATTTTTACATCAATAATGGAGAGAGAGAGAGACAGACAGAGAGAGAATTTTCTCCTATACAACTATGCGCGATTGAGACGGACTAGCTTTGGAGGTTTTCAGTGCAAGTAGGGAGAATAAATTCCAGAATAAGTATCATATCTGATGTGTTTGTAATACGAGCCTAAATCGATGCATTTCGGACACACTGAGAGTCTGTATGGAGTAATAACACTAATTAATATTCCGTGGAGACTCGATGTTACAATTTATCTCGACTTATGTGATGATCTACTAAAATATCCAGGAAATAGCTAGAGGGTATTTATAAGGATATTCAGGCATTTTCAGATAATTATCCGTCAACTAATTTGTAGATGCCCTTCTGTTAATAAATGTGTCGTTTCCCCACCTTTCATTCTACATCCGTTAAAATCAACAATAAAATACCTATTGAGCTAATTAATTTAAACGACATCTTTCTTTAATTTCCTCCACACATCGAAGTCTGTAGAAATATTGTGACACATATATATATTTTTCATTTTCCTCTAAAGTTTCACATTTATTGTATCTTATTTATTCTGTCTTATTTAATGTTTCGGGAATAATATTTTTGGAAAGGAACGTGTTAAACATATTTTCAGATCAATAAGCAACAACCGTTGTTCTCTGGATTACATTGACTAATTAACTATGCATTGTATTAAACAATACACATTGTGTTTGTTAAGTAATGCGACAACAGTTATTATATGAAAACAAAGAACTATATTTGCAATTGTCAATTACAGTGTTTCAAAATAATCTCCCTCCAACTCCACACAATATTTACATTTGTCGTACAGGTGTTCGAAAGCAAGATGGAAGCCTGAACGGGGAATAACCTTCGGTGTCTGGGACATACCGCGTGTTATACTTAGCACTATCGGCACTCTGATCTGGCTATTACTCACAAGCCATAATGGAGACGTAAAATAAATAAAGAAACGGTATAGCGAATATCTTCAGCTAAAATATATTGTGCTTCAAGATTATGTGCTGGAACCAGTGTTATTTATAATTTATATTAGTCTGTGGACGCGTGAACTAGTAGGGAATGCTGAATGAATCTATTCAGTCTTCCCTGCTGATAACAAAAAAAGAAACTGTAAAGAAAATTTGTGAATTAAAATAAAGTGCAGATCGAAATATAATTGTAAATAGCAAAATGCAGAAAGGAATTATGTATATTTATATAAAATCATTCCACATCTAATATCGATAATATGAAAAATATCTGTAACTTAACACATAACATGAATCATTTTAAATATAATGGAAAAAATGTAAAATACATTGTTAGTATTATTTTTTTTACACATTGAAATAAGATATTCACTTACATTATGTACTGAGTATTTGTAGTGAACAAAATGTAATAATAATAATAATAATAATAACTAATATTTCGTGGAGACTTGCTGTTACAATTTGTCTCAACTTATGTGATGATCTACTAAAATATCCAGGTAATAGCCAGAGGATATTTATAATAATAATATTATAAATACCTTGGAAGGGGTCATTATTAGAAGGGGTCACTACCCAGACCGGTTTCGGGTAAGAAACCCCACAGAATCCCACATCAACCTCTCTGTCCCTTCCTTGCCCTTCTTTTTCTTCTCTTCGGGAACACTCTGACCCCATTTATTTTCAATAGGCCGATGATGGCACCTTCACTTTCTCACCCGAAACCGGTCTGGGTAGTGACCCCTTCCCATAATGCATAGCATCATTCATGTCCGCAAGAAGATGTGTTTTGCAGTAGGGAAAATTCTAAGGAAAGTGATCAGAACTCAGTTCCCCTTTGCCTCAAGTTGCCTCTGTCCTAAAAGGTTGCATACGCTTGGATCAGCCGAAACATTTAGTTTCCATATTCGTTACGAAACTCTTGTAGTTTCTCTATTCGGCTTTGAAATAATATTGGATTCAATATCCACTTAATTTGTATAATTTTGCTTCGCCGAAGCGAAGCCTCTGGGCTCTTTATTTCAGTTACAGAAAATATGATATTTAATATAATTAGAAAATAAAACTAAGATGATAATCTCAATTCACTTTTATTTGATTATGTAGACCAGCTGTCTTTCTTCGTATTTTGTTCTAATGAACGTGGTTGATAACTTGAATCATTCTTGCTTTTTATAGTCAACAGTTTTTGTGGGTATTGAATTCGTAGGCCTTACAAAAGATCATTTTACTCTGCTTTCAACTGGTCAATGTATTTGACCCGAATTTTAATAATCACACTGAGTTCGCAGCTGAATCTTATTATATGCTAGAAATTCCTCCTGAACAATAATGCTAAAAATAATGAATGCATATCCAGACTTCTCATCGTTGCATAATTATTTATTAGAAATATATTAAGTTTGGCTCTATTGTCGAAATCAAAATAGCTGTACACCTCTTTGTTAGAGAAATGTGATATGGTTGGTTGAGAGAATTACAGCTCGAGTTAAAATTTTCTACGGCCATATCGATTGTTTTTAGATAAAGACTCAATTGCGGATGGAGGGAACAGCTCGGCGCTTACAAATTTGTAATCTAACTCTAGTCTATGAAAATTTCATAGACTAGAGTTTTTGGTCTCTAGTCTATGAAAATTTCATAGACTAGAGACCAAAACTCTGATCTGTCCAACGGGTAATTATCGAGTTGCTCTGGAGAGTACGTGGTCGATGTGTTCAAGAATTGGAACGACATTTGAATTTTAAAATACTAATTTTCTCTGAACTACTAGTTTTTTTTTCACTTCTTTTCGAGATAATGCCCACTTTATAACTGTTTTTGCTGCTATGAAATAACATTTATTTTGAAAGAAAAAAAAGTGGGAGGGTGGATTAAGTTGATATTAGAAATTAAAAATGAGAAAACGCACTTAACCTTCTGCACCATACCAAAGCAGACTTATCAGATTTAGATAAATCAGAAATTCTTACACAGGGATGTCTTTAGGAACTCAGACCAGTAGTTATTCTACGCCATGCAAATAAAATTATGTAGCATATATGAAGACATTTAAATGAAACGAGGGTACGGATTTTATGCATCCCCAATAATATCTTTTCCATTTTTCTTGACTTTTTCCACGAATATATGGGGATGCAATAGGTATCAAAGGATCTGCGTTGCTTTCATTTTACATTTCACGTCCAATCATGTTACTGTTGCTTGAGAACGAGAGAAGCCAGTTTGTCCGAGTACAAGAGCGATTTACTTTGATTGGATTTACTACACATATCACAGATCAAACAATTTCCAAGTGTTAGTTTCATACTGTCTTCGAGCAATATAAAATGATGAGATATTTATATTGATCAAGATTTTCCTTTTGCAGGAATTAAAAATGCAAAAATGCGATATACAAATATCAAAAAATCGAGTAATCAGCAAATGGAATAGAACAACGCACTAAGATCTACGTGTGGGTGTGTGCGTGCGCGCGCGCTATATTATAATTATTATTTATTTATTTTGATATGCAGAATAATCTTTCGCTACCTATTACGAAAATGTTATAGTTTTGTTCCTTCTCCTTCTGACATACAGAGACGCAAACCGGCTTATTTCGTTTTTATTTTTGAAATAATAAACGAAATAGACGGATATTCATATTAATTTCCTTATAATTTCGATACAATCATGCAGAGTATAATGAAAAAAATTTTCATCCTTGTTTTTTTTGTTAACTTTTTTAACTGATGTGATAATTGATCGTTGTGTTATTATCAAAACTAATGAGGAATGAAAAGTTTTATTTATACAAAAGAAATCCTACTATCATTGCTTGAGGTGAGTGACATCATCTTCAGTTGAAAATACCTGCTAATTGTTCTTCATTGTAAAGATAAATGCAGCTCAGTAATCTAAACCGTGGATAAAGACGTGCTTCCGAATGCTTTAAGAAGATGTTGCATTTATTTGTCTAAATTAAAAAAAATACAAATATATATATATATATATATATATATATATATATATATATATATATATATATATATATATATATATATATATATATATATATATATATATACATATATACATATATATTAAAGAATTACATGTTGAGTTTCATTTTAAATTATTATTTGTTAGAACTGAATACTTTGATCTTAAACATATAAGCATATTTTGGTAATTTATCAAAAAATGTTCTTTTCTGACAGATATTTGCCAGCTTATAACAGGCCTAAGTGCACATTTCGGAAAGAACGGTATCACGAAAATGTGGGTAGGCTGGAGTCCATTCGTTATTTTCTCCAAACCTGAAAGTATTAAGGTAATAAATTCTGTTTTTCTTGCATTTCGAATTCCGGAAAAAATTGCACCATTTTCGGGATTTGTGAGATCGCTCATCATTCATCTATCACAGAGTATCAGTGCTGTATCACATAATATAATAGACCCACAATATACGGTTTCCAAAAGCATCACATAGAGATTTTCTAAAAGTTGTATTTATGTTATTTACGTACACAAAGGAAATTAAGGTCAGAACAAAGACGCCAACAGAGAGCCTGATATAGATAAAATACAATCCTTCGATAATAATAATGAGTTAATGATCAGGAGCATTATGCAGGCATTTTTTGTTTACTTATTTATTTTGTCGAAATTATTTATTTTTTTTGAATAACCTATGTCAGATCCAATCGCAAAAGGTTACTAATGTAAGTAACCATATTTAAATAATGATTCCCACCCACAGAAATTTTCAATCTAACAGTACATTAGCACGAGAGCTGCGTTAAGAACCTTCTTTTTCTTTACTCTTCTTTTTTTTTTTTTTGTTAACTTTTTTTCTTACTTTTATCTAATGCGGAAACCGTGTTACAAAAACCAAACAAGGAAATTTATCAAACCATTCATCAAGTGATGTCAAGTTCGTAAAGTAAGAAAACTAAAATACCACACACAACAGGTTGCGCCATTCGAACCAGCAGTCCGTCGGTTAGACAACGAATGTGCTAAGACTCGATCAACCAAGTATCTGTCAGTTTTTGCGATTCTTTTTTATATCTAAAGGCGTCGCAACGTAATTCTTCTTTTCACGTTGAAGAAGGTGATATGTAAATTAAGTTAAGGGGATAATAAATCCTTCATTATTCTAAAACCGGATATTAAACTCGGAGATCGAAATCTATGAGTTTCATGTCGAAGAATTATCGGCGAGTCCTAGCGTAAGTCAACACCTGGTAGTACAACACTATAGCAACTCGGAGCAAAGGTGGAGCAAGCTCCCTCACTAACCTTAATATTTTCTCATGATGTAAACGGAGCTCCCAGGAGATGTATTACTGTTCTACATTATGAGAGAAGGTCACTATCCAGACCGGTTTCAACCTATGTATAGGTGAAGCGGGCTCTAAAAATAAGACGATCCCAAAAGATCGTCCAATTGAGCGTTGTTCCACTCAATGACAGGCTCATCCAGTCACAGAGAAGAACTTCTCAGAATTGACTCTACCCAGTGGCAGGCTCACCCCACCACCAGACAGAGCCATAATCTCAGCAGTGGCCACACTCAGAGATAAGCAAAAACCTATCCCCAAGCAAAGCCTTCCAGAACCCAAGCCTAAGCCGCCCCGGTTTCAACCCTCCTTGGGGTCTCATCAGTGAGTAGGTAGACCTAGATAATACCAAGGTTTAAGTGAACCGAACTTACATACCTTTACTATACGAATTGCATGCAAAGGTGTACTCATATGTTATTACTATGATAAAGAGCCAAGAGGCAATTTTTTTCGCAGGCCTAAATTAAGTTAAGGGGATAATACATCCTTCATTATTTTAAAACCGGATACGAAACTTGGAGATCGAAATCTAAGAGTTTCAAGACGAAGACTTGGACTCGGCGAGTCCAAGCTAAGTCTACACCTGGTAGTACAACACTAGGGCAACTCGGAGCAAAGGTGGAGCAAACTTCCTCGCTATCCTTAATATTTTCTCATAATGTAAAACCTGGACGAATTCCCGATGATTGGAGTAGAGCTCTCATAGTACCCATATATAAAAAGGGAAATAAAACTGAATGTGAGAATTACAGAGATATTTCCCTACTGAGCGTTCCTGGAAAGATCTATGCAAGTATACTTGAGAAACGGTTGAGAAGAATTGTGGAAGAAAAGCTTGGTGAAGAACAAGCTGGATTCAGCCCACATAGAGGCTGTCGGGATCAGATCTTCACTTTACGACAAATAGTAGAGAAAGCATGGGAATATAACAAGGATCTGTATTTAAGTATTTAAATTTTGTCAATTTGGAAAAGGCATATGACAAGAGAAAACTTATTGAATACGCTTCAGTTATATGGTGTCAATGGGGCATTATATGAAGTAATACTTCGTCTTTATTTGAGTTGTAAGTCAGCAGTTAGAATTATAGGAAGTACAGGAAGATGGTTTAATGTTAAATCTTGTGTGAGACAAGGATATGCGCTATCCCCTCTGTTATTCATTATCCATATGGATCACATTATGAAGGAAAGTGGTATTAAACATGATATCAAAATCGTAGATGTTACTGTCAGCTCTTTGCTTTATGCGGATGATGCTATATTTCTAAATAATTCCGCTACAAGTCTACAAGATTCTCTGACTATATTGAATAACTGTTGTAATAGATATGGTATGAAAGTCAGCATTAAATAGGAAAAGACAAGGAAAATAGGCAGAATCATTGAAAATGTCAACAGTGTTGTAAATGGAGAACCTGTGAAACAAGTAAAACATTTCGGCTACTTAGGCACGATTTTTTGTGAAGATGGTAAATTAAATATCGAAATAGACAACAGAATCAGCAAAGCTGGTATGGTGGGAAGTCAATTGAATAAATTCATATGGAATAAGAGAGAATTTAGTCAGAACACTAAATTAGCTGTATACAAGACAGTGCAGTGTTCAAACCAGTTCTAACTTATGGATCCGAGAGCCGGGTCAGAAGTAAAACACTTGGCCAAAGAATAGCGACCGCAGATATGAGAGTTCTGAGAAAGATTAGAGGCGTGAAGAGATGGCATCAATGGCAATATCATATTAAAAACGAGGATATTAGGAAAGAACTTGACATTGTCAGTATCCAGGAATGCGTTAGCAGAGCTAATCTCAGGTGGTATGGTCACTTAAACAGAATGAGCGAAGAAAGATTAGCTAAACAAGTGTTCTCTGCCAGGTTGGCAGCAAAACGGCCCAGAGGAAGACAAATATATAGGTGAATTGATACGGTACAAAGTGCCTTAGACGATAGAAATATAAGATCTGATAACGTTGGAGTTTTTACAAGTAACAGACTGTAATAAATTTAGTTTAATCCTTTATCCAAGTGTGAGCAAACAAAGTTTGCGCCTGAAAGTATCTTCAAAACGTTAGACATATCGGCAATGTGATGTGTTTTGCATTATGGGAGATACTGAGATAGGAGTGTTGGTAGCTTGCTCCACCTTTGCAAGGTGTACCCTGGTGTTGTACCACCTTACCCCAGTCCTGAAGATACTTTCTGGAGCAAACATTGTTTGCTCACACTTGGATAAATGATTAAACTAAATTTATTATATTCCAACCAAGTGAAAAATAAACTTTCAAGTAACAGACTGATTTGGAGGAAAATTATAGATATGAAGTTAGTAATGATGTGATTGTATTAATGTAGTAGTATCATATCCTGTACAACTCTTGAGGGTACATGGCAGGAATTTGATGATGATGTTAATGATGTTGATGATGATCAATTGAATACTACTCTCACATCTGGGATGGTGCAAGTAAAAGGTCCCTAAAAATTCAGTTTTAGGCAATTTATGATTTAGCTGATTGACAACCCCTCTCTCAGGAATACACTCCACAGATAAGCGTTCAGTCTCTGCAGCCTGCATCTTCTATAACTACCTTCTGTGACTAATGGTCATCAAAATTAGCGTCAATAATATCAACACTCTCTTCCAAATCGGTCAACGCATGCAACAGCTAATCAAAATCCTCTCGCAGCTCAACTCCAAATCCACGGAAACTAATTATCTTACCTTCACATGGAAACGTGTGTTGGATCGTACATCCAGGCTTTGAATCTGCCATCTTGTGGGAACATTATTCTTATTTAAATTATCCGTTTTTTTTATTAATTGTTGGTTGTTTACTGATCCAATTATAGAGAAATTTATATTATCCTGCGCCACCCTATATTCAGATTAGTCTACATAATATAGTGGAATCAATCATCAACTAACTTTTGCAATCTCACTTTTCTACAGGCCGAGGTTAATATTATCATTTACTTAATTAAAAACTTAATTTTTAATTAAGGTTCGGTAAACTTTATGAGCAGTGCAGTGAAAGAGAATCAGGCAAACACCAAATTGGAATGAATAAAACAAAACATTTAATGCACGGTTATATAACATGTACATTAAGTATAACTTTGAAAACAAGATAATGCAAATCAACTTAGTTCAAATATCCATAACAAACATAAAACATTAGGCATCAGACATTCAGCTGTCAATTCTACATTCTTCCGAATAATTAAAAATGGTTCACACAGTTCAATGTTACAGAATCGTACAGTAAATATTCTTAGAGTAGAATTCTCTAATTCTCTCTTAGTCAACAAACACTTAATTCAATTATGAGGCAGTTATCACTTCAAGGAGGAAACACTTTTAAGCTCCATAATTTGGCTATTCTTAGTAGAACGTCACAGTTAATGTTAAGATATATCAAGAGGAGTTAACTCTTATTTCTTCACGCTGAAATATAAAAAAAAAATGGACTGCTCTTACCGGGTTACATCGTTTACACATTGGATTCACTATAGGCACATTTAAAACTATAGTTAACTATCACTTTGAAGTAACACTATTCAAAAGAAATCTTCACTATAATAACTGAAATATTAAACATAGAGCTTCACAATTCTTCCCGCACTCGTTTTAGGTAATCTACTTATTCGTTGTATTCTTTTATGCATTAAATTCAGCTTTGCACTATTCTTACTCAAAACAATTGGAATTCTTCGTAATTTTAGTATTCCGTATAAATATTCCTAATTGCCTATTAATTTCCCAGTTCCTTTTTAATCTATTTATGACACCCGTTACTTTACTTCTTACTGTGCTGAATGCTTCTCCCCTGTTTACTTTCGTTTTCCAATAAAATACCATCAATCTTCCCGCTAAAATCCGGTTCTAGCCAGTTTAGCTCATATCAACTCCTTCTCCCTTCGAATACCAAAGCTCACGCTCCATGTACGCGCTATCTAAAATTAACTCCGTTTCCTTGACCACAGCCAATCAAATTCAATCAGCAGAACTACATAAAATTACTTTCTCTTTCAGTAATGTTAAATAAAAAATATCATAGTTAATATAGGGTACATTAAACTTACATATATATAATTCCTTACAATATTATTATAGGAATAAATTAAATAAATTTAATGACATTTTTATACAGAGTCCTTTTTGTAATTATTACATTACTTAAGATTATATTATTAAATACTAATAAACAAAATTCAAGGCAATTATATGAATAAAACACTATAAGCAAGAGACAAACAATAAATTATATTTACATGTCTTGCCTTTGACATGGAGGCTTATGTTGGATTCTGAAAAAGAAGTATTAACAATTTTCATTTCTCTTCATTTAGAATCCAACACGCGCTTCTAAATGTTTGTTGCAATCTACGAAGATACGATACTCAGCTACATATTTTGTGTGTAATGTCTATAGCACTACTATGCTACATCACAAACTACTTTCCTGTTCATCTTATATTAAGATAATCCTTTGCAATGCAGAATTCAGCAGTGCCGAATAATTTTTGAAGGCAATATACTACACACACCGCCCACTGAATTAGAAACCTTTATGCAGATGTACGTACGTGTTACTTATGCACCACATATGCAAAATACTTGGTCAGTTGAGTCACCACGTGTTCTAGGCAATTTTTGAAGAATTCTTCTGGTCAGTGATCGTCAATAGCATTGATCACAATGGGAAAAATCAGGATCATTCCGAGTTCGTTAAAGGACCTATTGTGGGTGTCCGTCTGGCTCAAACAAGGATTTTGGAAAGAGCAAAACTGACTGGTCTCTCAAAACGTATGGTATCATGGGTGTTTAATCAGCGGGAAAATAATCCACATTGACTGCCTGAGAGACATAGGTGTGGTCCTAAGAAATTCTGTCAGCAATGAGATTTTCGTCGCCTAAGAAGGCGTACATGGAGAAATATAATTTCTTGTGTGCAGCTGTAAAATCTCACACGAAGAGTTATTCTATAACTTTTCATGCTTGGTTTTACAAGGGTCTTAAGTTAGAGTAGTGCAAGAGATATAATGTAAAGTTGATGTAAAGTATATATGAAAAATGAGTTATAATATATAATATATGTATGATTAATTATTCCCTGTAAAACAATTGCGCTCAACACAAAGTAAAGAACAAAAGGAAAGCTCTGAAGGAAAAAGTTGCAGAGACTTGCGAAGGCAAAAAATAAATAATCAAAAACAAAGAGGTTGGTGAAAGCGCTCGAAAGTGACGTCCAGATGCCTGAGGATAAGCGCGAAAAATACTGAAGTAAAGACAAAGAAAGGAAAGGATATTTAAGCGAACTAGAGTGTAGAAATTGTGTTCATTGAAGATTCCGGGCGTTCCCAGGTTTCAAGAAGTTCGGAAGTAGAGAAGTTGCCAGGCTCTCAGCGATCACCGGCACCTATGACCGGGAACCGAAGGAAACGTCTCGCCAATGAAATCCACATCTCCTCAGAAATTATCCTGATAGAAAAGATTCCAGGGGTCAACTACTGTAAGGAAGGAAAAGAGGGACATCACTCATAATTCGCATCGAGCACTCATAAAGAATGAAGTGCATTGCCGCGATGTCCTAGTGAGAAATAGAAACCTCAAAATCAAGATAGAAGAACGAGGTATCCTGACGGAACTTTCACTGAGTACAAAGGACTGTTTCTAAAGGAAGAACAGTGAATAGCTAAGATAAGTGGGCACTCGTGATATGGATATATACAACTGTGAAAAGGTATGCAATAAGTTGTCTTAATTGAGTATGATACTGTGTTGTATAATAGCATAGTCTACAGTATTAAATTGTATAACAGTACATGATAATCATGATTTAGATAGGCAGGGAAGTATAGCTGCTAATCGTTGCTTTAACTGTGCATAAAGTTTAGGAACAGAATTTAGGTAGAAACGAAATTTCAGAAAAAAAAGTGATTTAGTTTAGTTCGTTTTTTTTTTTTTAATTTAATTTAGAACTGTTACAGCAGAAGAAAAAATTCGCACACTGGTCGAAACTGGCTTAAGACAGTGTGTGTATGCCTGTTAACTTGTATATATACAATATGTTCATCCCTAACAGCCACATTTGCACACCTGAAATACAGAGTTTCTGGAGGGAAGCAACTCCTAAATCACTTTGATATAACACACACACACACACACACACACACACACACACACACACACACACACACACACACACACACACACACACACACACACACACACACACACACACACACACACACACACACACACACACACACACACACACACACACACACACACACACACACACACACACACACACACACACACACACACACACACACACACACACACACACACACACACACACACACACACAGTGAATGCTATAGAACATTCGATTCCGATTCTTTTCAGTCGAATAGTAAAAGGTTTGTTCCATAATTTTGAAAATAAAACGAATTGGCTTACAAGGACCTCTGATTACTATACTGCTATAGAATAAACCATACCTGTTGCAGTTACCCTCTTCTCAAAATGAGCTGTGATTCTTGTTCTGTCATCCTGCATATGCAGGAGAAAGATGGAGTATATTAAACGTCTCAAGGTTTATATATATAAACGTTGAGATATATTTTGAGAAACGTTTATATTTATAATATGCTCCACGTATTACATATATTTTATGAAAAAATATATAATACATAATATATACCCAAGTTAAAATTTTCTACATCTATCTCTCATCCTGAGGTTTTATTTATAAGGTTAAAACACCTTGTGGCAACTGGTTTTGGTAAAATACATAATTAGCACTGCATTACTTCACTCTTAGCATTTCAGGTCTAGCTCTCACTGACGAGACCTCAACAAAGGTCGAAACCGGTATGAGTAGTGACCATTAATGTGACCTTTAATGTTTAGCATCATATATCTCCGCAAGAGGATGTGCTTTATATTAGAGGGAAAATACTAAGAATAATGATCGGAGTTTTATCCACATTTACCACGAGTTGGCTCAACTGACACTACCTTAGGGATCAGTTGCCTTAGACCTGCAGGCGCAAACTTGACTTTCTTCTCTGTTTGCTTCTTGGGAAATAGGATGGATTAAAAACCAAGTTCTTATAAAATTACTTGGTATCTTGAGTACATAATACATACCCAAGTTAAAACTTGGGTATGTATTATATGGTGCATCACGACAGACAGTGATTTTCTTACGTTGAATCTGTGGTTCTAATTTCTATTAGGAAAGTTGACATTCGATAAATAATTAATTATGTTGATTGCAATATAAGTTTGAGAAAAGGATATACATAATAGAGAGAAATATAAAAAAAATAAACATTTTTCTTGGATTAAACATAACATATTCAATAATTACTTATATTAACTTATTTATTCATTTCCAGGTACTCTTCAGTCCCAAAACACGATCTCACAGGTCCCATCTGTATAAAGTTTTGAAAGATTTTTTTGGCGAAGGCTTATTGACAAGGTATTAATTTGCATTTCAATAAATGCTTTAATTTATGTTTGGAATCCGCATTTCCTTATTATCTCCTTTTACAGCATTTAGTAATTTACTATAAATTATAAGTGATATAATATCCATGATACAACGAAGTAAAATTAAATCTCAAAAATACAATGTTTGGGGAACCAGCCTTCAGCTTCTTTTAAGGCTACAACATTTTGCTGGAAAACAGAAAATCTGGATCGGCATAACTGGAAAAGGTAAATTGTTCCCACACTGTTCTTTCACGTCAATTTATTTTATTAACACTTGAAAGGCACGATGTTTTTTTTTCCTATTTAAGCAGCATTTTAACAATTATATTAAATCTAATTTGCTCTTGGCCATATATGAAGAGTGTATATGATAGTATAATTGAGTGCATCAGCTAAGGAAGAACAACATTATTACTATGTAAAAACGTTTCATGACTACAGACAAATGCGGACATAAATTTATTACATTATACTAATAAATTATATTACACAAAAATGTTTCATAAATTTCGCACATTAAAATTACAATACGATTTTTGGCAAAGGTTACAGATTTTCTAGGGACGTAGTAAATGAATTAACGTACAGTGTTTAGAGAAAAATATGTGGAGACGCATTTCAGCATGGAATATGTCCACCCCGAACGGTGATTCAGTCGCACAAGGTCGTGTAATGCTTAGCACGAAGAGATTCGGGAATTCCCGGATCCACATTCTGAGCAAAAATAAGGCTTTGTCTGTTTTATCGATGGGAAATTTCGAGCAGCATTTCATCTCCCGTACTGCGTCCTAAACGTCGTCTACGAGATTGAGATCTGGCGAGCGTGCTGGTAACTCAACTCGAGTATCCTCGGTCTTCAAAAGTCTTCCCACTGCTTATGGACGATGTTATGTGTCATTGTCACAGATAGAAATGAATTCTTCGCCTACAGCAGCACCACGGAAAACTCTCAACTCACGTGGAAGTATTTCGTTGCAATATTTTTCGACAATCATAGTCTCTTTTCACCGCACTTGTAATTCAGTGCGTCCGTTAAACACATTCCTCTCAATCCCATGATCCCAGCACCACCGTATGCATCTCCTTAGAACAATTTTCTTTTGTAAATTTTTTTTAAATTTACAATTGTTCTTTCTTAGAACAATTGTAAATTTTCTCGCGATGATAACATTACTACTTTCATGCTAGATAAAGTGTCGTCTAAAATCGGAGGAAAGGTAAAGACTCTCATCTATAAAGAGTACATTAGCACATCGGTATCTGATCTAATTTTTATGGATACCACAGAAAACGTGCTCTACGATGAGCTGTAGATAAAGGTACGCAAACTACAGGCCATCGAGCGTATAGCCCTACTTGTCGTTGACACAGTTTGTAGAGATATCCGCGTACCTATTCTTGAATGAAGCCGAGTTGCAAGCGGTCCTGCCGTGTTGCGTCGATTACGTTTTGCTGTTATAACCAAAAACGAAATGCTGCCCAGAGCCCAGATACAACGCTGTGTGAGATTTCAAACTCTTTGTCAATATCACTAATTCTGAAGCATTCTTCAAGCTTTCCAATAATCCTTCCGGAGTGAAATCATTTAGATCATGTCGTTGAGAAATTACAGGACATCCAACTTTGCAAATTTATTCCTAGTCTTCAGAAATACTGGTTCCATAGGTTTTGGACACAGATGTATTTAATAAATTGCAAAGTTTGCCAATGGAAGTAAGATCCTGCATTTTCATCTGCGATCTATATTTTGCAGGTGGGAGTCCATTTCTATCTCAGTCTCACTCTCTCATGTCGCTTATATTTGGTGACGGGAAAATGTTAGTCTCAAACGATGTCATTAATTCCAATGTGCTCTTCAACTTTCTACATTTGAACAATTTAATCTATAAATTTTCTCGAATCTTGCCGAACACCCTTCACTAAATTCCCCGTCCGGTCTTTGGTCTAAAACACCTCTTGAATCGGGATGGCATTCCTATTATGGTTGAAAGGATTCCACTAGAGTTGAGTCCAAATTTATGTAATCCTTTTACGCTCCCTTATTCCACTGTGATTTAACATTAACTTTGGGATCTAGTCCAAATACATCCACCATCGATACTTAATACCTACTTTGATTTTGAGATTCTCGAGTAATAAACGACCGTCACTCTCTATGAATTGAATACCACTGAAAGGAGATCTCCTGATAATGAACGATATAGTAATTCTATGGATGAATAATATTGAAACATTTAGCGAATATCTAGTGGTTGCTCTTGATATCTCCATGAATTTTGACTGAGCACATGTATCTACTACCAAGCTGCCGTCATTTTTCTCCGCCTTCCCGGATAACTACTTTCTAACTGTACGCACTCAATGTGATGTGGATGCTTATTTATCGTTTAACTGTGCAATTAATTCCCAAATCACACCACGCTCTATATACAGTGTCAACGATCTACACCAGCTGACTGCCATTCCAATACAGTTTCACTGATGATACTGCACTTCGGTCAGCCGTTTTATTAGCGAAACCTTTTCAATGCCCAAAATAACCACAGTATTCTAAAGCTTAAACATTAGAACGTAAATTACAATTCATTCTTTCGCACCTGCAATTATCTGCTGAAACGATGTCTTGCTGTGAGAGCCAATACTTTTGCAGTAAATGATTTGAAAATGATTTTCCTGATGGGATGATTTTTAACAGTTCAAACACCTCCCGTTTACATGTCTTTTCTTAAATGATTTTATGTTTTAATTCGAAGTGATTGAAATCACCACTACCTCGATTACTGAAGGGATGAAGTGGTAAATGAACGAATGCCATTGCTTTCGTGGTTTACGAGATATATCCCATGCATATCTGAATCAGCGAGATTATCCCAAAGATATTTAGTTATTCAGATTCTTATAAAAGATTTATGAGAGTTACTTATATTAGTTTTACATTTTAGCTTTTTACAAAGAGTTCCATCATCCAGTCTCTCTTATCCCAATAATAAACTTCGAAAAAGTAAGTAACGGAAACAATTCTTAACAAATCAGAAGTTATTCTGTATGCAAGACCGACAATTAACGAAACATGTTAATCTGATTTTTTTTCTTTTGTTTATAACGGTTTAAATATGTTCAGTAATAATTAGATGAAATAAGAAATTAGAGGTAATTATCTACGCAAGAATTGAGTAAAGGAGTTAATATGAATGTTTTTTACGACGGTTTAAAATATTTTAAATTCTATAAAACCTTTACCTGTGATGATAATGTATTGTTGTTTTAGCGAAGGCAATAAATGGAAAGTACGAAGGAAGATGTTGAATCCGATATTCGGTTATCAAATGATCAAAAATTCGCTATCGGTGGTCAATGAACAATCACATATCCTGATAAAGAAATTAGAAGCAGCTTCACACTTGGAATGGATGAACATCACAAAGTATTCTGAATTATGTGCTCTGGATATTGTGTGCGGTAAGTAATACGCTGTTTGTAATGAACAGAACTGTTAAACCGGGTACTGATTTAATTAATAATTATTTCAGATGTATTACTCATTACTCTTCCCCTATACTTGTTGACCATTGCTAACTTGAAATTCAATGTATGTTGTCATTACGGTTAATTTACGAAACACTCCAAAGTTAGCACGCACGCACGCACACACGTGCGTGCGTGTATGTATCGAATGCTCGTGGATAGTTTTATAAGACGGAGTACTGTGGACTTCTTGACCGTCTGAGACAATCCTTCAGCCGACACCGGGCATCATGTATTGCTGCTCATGGATTCCATTTTGAATATTTGTTGCGATGTAGCCGCTGTCATAATTGCCATACCTTATTAGAAAGCGTTTCTATCGTTACGTTTATGTGATCTTTTATCATTAGACTAGGAGGTAGGACAACACCGAGAGTTTGGTCGCATCTTTTAGAAATTACCTGTATATGCAACCCAGTCTATACAGTGGTAGAAAATTTTGTATCAGCTTATATGTTTGGCCGCAGTGCCGGTTAGTCAGCTCATAATTTACCGGCTGTTCCTTTTTAATTATTTTGGCTTTTCCTTTTGGTTTCTTACCCACAAACATAAAACAACTTTTGGATATAATCGTTAGTAAGTCCATGTATATCGAAGTAAATATGTGAATTTGGGTTCTGTAGTTCATGTTGCAGCCACTCCACATTCATAATTTACCGGCCTGTATTTTGTATTTACCGTCCTGTAATTTGCCTGAATGCTTAACATATTCGCTCTCCAACCCAGAGGTTTGAATTCTGCCATGGGCATCACAGATAAATGCAGGTAAGAGATAAATTTCTCCTGGAAACTCGGAGCTTTCAGCTCGCGGAAGAAACCCGCATGGCAGATAATACAGATACAATTAAATGTCCCATCATATGTTGCACTCGGTTTCTAACAAGCCAAGTCACTCTGTCATGGCTGGTCACTGAACCTAATGTAAACGGGATGACAAAAATATCCATCTCATGGGATGTATTAATCTCATCTCCATTATAAAAAAACAATTAAAGAGTTTAAATGTATAATTTTGATATAGGATTTTTTTAATTATTTCAGTCACGCAATTTAATTTTATTTCGTTCTGTTTAGCATATATTGTTATGCGTATCCGGAAAATACATAATAATCACGTTTGCAACAGGATAATAGTATCTGTGCATAGAGCTGAGGCTTGATGTTTTTGTTTTTATAAAAAGATGGACACATCATCGTTATCCTTGAAAATATGAATACAAATTCTATGTGTACTTAACTATATAGATTTCCAGTGAAAGGAGTAATCGAAGTCATGAAACCGCTCTGTAGGTACGGGTATATACCTCTTTTTTTTTGTGTGACAATGCCATTTATCGAAATTTAACTTTTCAGTGCACGTTTGAAGTAAATGGGATAGAATGTTACTCACAAAACTCTGTATACTCAACAATTGCAATATAATTCCTTTGTTACATTCTTTCAATTCACTTTACTTCAACTTTGAACCAGTAAAATGCACAGTATCTCATTCACTTTCATTACTAACAATAACCAAACTTTTTCCGACACCACTTCAAACCGACACCAACGCACTCACAAGTGGAGGTAAGTTCGCAAAGCCCACGGCACACAGTTGATTAATAATAATTGGGGAAAAAATGACAATATTCCACGGTACTATAAATATTGTATGTCTTTACAGTGTGGAATATAGAGATAATATCGATAGCTTGTTTCCAACGATGATATTTTCCCTCTACAATATCTGTAGTCATTTTTATACCAATAGAATTCTCAGAGTAATATCAACAATTAAAGCAGGGAACTCTTAAGTCAAGTACTATGGTTAGTTACTTACTAGTGGGCCAAAATATACAAGCTGATTTACCTGTGCTCAGTTCTGTGCTTTATCATTATGGCAATTTTATTCAATTGAAAGGGAGAGATGGTAATAACAATAGCAATAATTATTAAAATAATAATTACAGTAAAGTAGGTTATAATATTTAGAAATAATACTGTTTGTTTAACAGTATCATTTCTAAATAGTTAAGCCTCTCCTTCCTCCTTTACTTGGTCTAGTTCATTACATGAGAAATGTATTTATTCGCCTAATTTGTATCTCAAGAATAATTGTAAAGATGAATATTGTGCCGTAGTGATAGTGGAAATTTAGTATATAACACTTGCTGTGTCGATACAAGTTTCTTTAAATAGAAAATGTATATTTCCTCTGCAGAATCAGTGATGGGAATTCAGCTTGGAGTGCAGAACAACCCTTCATTTGAAATAACGACTATCGCAAAAAGGTAAATATCTGCAAATTGTGTCGTTGCTCATTCTTGCACTCCTTACTAAGCAGTAATCTATTCATAATAAAACACATGTATGCACACACACGCGCATCACATTATGCATATGCAAGGTGAGATAATCAATTGGATATAAGTGCAGAAATTAAAATGTGTTTGCTTCTTTGATACTTTCTTCAATAAATGCGGTTTGCTTAAACTGTGACTTACAAAAATAGCTGCCAGTTTTTCACATAATATCCTGTAAACATAAAACTGTATACAGAGAAAAGGAAGCCATTAAAAGTAAAATTCAGAGAACGGTTGTGGAGTGAATGAGAAAATTAAAACAGGTTGTTGGGAACTGCGTTCAATTCAGAATTCCAGAATACACAAACAAACAATAGCCGTAATCTCGATAAGAAGAATCTGAATGCTTCAAATTTCTCCACGACATAAAAATGTTTATTACACTGTAACAGTGATGATGAGTTGGAACACTGTCATTCAAGAGTAAGAGATGGCATAGTTGCAAAATATACATAGAATGAGACCAAAGAGCTAATCATTATACTGACAATATTGTTCTCATTACATTAGCAACAATTATAAGCAGCTGAAGTTAAATTTGTTAAACAAAATTGCTAAAACAAAGTTTTAACAATATTCAATAAAAATTGTAAGATTATGAAAATTAAGTTTTAAGAATTTTCAGTTGAAAAACACCCATGAAAAGTTGTTTCAATTCTGATAAGATTTCGTCCCGTCTAATCTGAGCTATTTAGATTTCCATCTATTTCAGGAGCAACTTTTTCATAATAACTTTTCCATGAGTGATGATTTGAGCAGTCTCTCGCTTGAGAGATATTGGTTTTGATTCCAAGAAGTTTCGGGTTATTTGCAGCAGAGTACGTTTGATTTGATGTGATTAAAATTGCAAGCCAAAATAACCAATGCTATCAGTAATTAAGGTCATTGTCATATGACTTATAAATCATGATTAATGAAAGATTCTTCTTCTTCTTCTTCTTCTTATTATTATTATTATTGTTATAGCAATAGAGCAATAGAGGGCGATTAGTAGGAAGCGGTCACAAGCACGCTATTTCGATGCTCCCATATTTTAAGTTGCAAAGTAGATTTTTTTTCTAGTGAATTAAAATTTAATGTATATCAGTGAATTCCATTCTTCAAGCTGAACATATTGATGTAAAAACTGTAAGTATCTGTTAAGCAATAAGTAAATTACAATTATTCAAATTTTGAAGTATACATAGGTCAGGCGAGAAGAGAACAATGCAAGTCGCCATATTAGAAATTACAGCAAGATCGTCAAACAAGAAATATGAAGTGCTACAAATGCCAAGAAGACTTAACGGGGGAAGAAAAACCACATAGCATGTAGGAACTGCCAGAGAAACATGCATTTTCTATGTTCGGGATTGTCCGAGGTAACTTGGCACCGAAAATCAAACAAGAATCGTGACGAGTGGAAGTGTCTCCATTGCAGAGACAACAAAGGAATGTCGCCTTCGACTGCAGGCGGAAAACAGCTAATGCAGAAAACAACCGGAGCCTGTAAACAGCTATCAACAGCAGAGGTAATTAAAAACAAAGAAAACAACAAGAAACCAGGTGAACCAACTTTAAATGCATCATTTGAAAATAGATTACAAAACCTAAAAGACTGTTTAATCGATTTTGTTGGAGAACTGTTTCAAAATCATACTGCACAAATTACACAAAAATTCAACCAATATCAGGAATTTATTAAATTTAATAATAACTCGGTAGAAGATGTATTGGAGACATTTAGGTAAATTAAAAACTGCGTTAAAGAGCTAACGGAAAGACAGAATAATCTGATAAAAGAGACAACGAAACTACGACAAGAACTAAACTCTTTAAAGCAACAGTACGAACTCTTAAACCAACAGCTGCACAAAAATGATCTAATCATTGATGGCCTCCCAGAAATTGCAACGGAACATCTAAGAGACATCGCAATACAACTAAACAAAAAAATTGGTGCTCGAAATTTCAATTTGGCGACCTCAAAAAGCCGCCATATTGAAAGGAATATTGACAACTCGTAAGAAAGGAACAGCACACCAACCAACATGAATGCAGACCATCAAGCAGACGTAATCACTCCGGAACATGATAATTGCCACATTCTGAAATCAATAACAGAATGGAAACAAATGACAATCCCCACAAAAGGAGGACTATCTATTCTCCACATCAACTTCAGAAGCATTCAAAAATACTGGCTGACCCTGCAATCTTATCTGAAGGAAGATATAGACTACATCGACATTTTAAAACTGATTGAAGTATCTACGACAAACGAAGAGGCATACACCTACCAAATTCCACACTTCCAACACAAACACTGCAGACAAACAAAACGAGGGGGGAGTATAATAATATTTACCAAACATAAACTAGAAGTAACAGAAATAAACTATATATTACAATACGCAGAAAACACATCCATCGAAATTAAACACATCAAACAAGAAAACTTGATGCAATATTCAGACCACCCAACTTAAGCACTACAAAATTTCTACATGAACTAAACAGATGGCTTTCAGCCAAAGAAGAAGGCGCCTCAGAATAATTGATAATAATAGGAGACATGAATATAAACATTAGGAAAATAAATAACAACACAAAGAACAATATCTAGACCTCTTATCGGCATATAACATAACCCCATCCATACAGTCTTATACACGAGAAGAGATAGTCGGAAATACAACAATCACAACCTGCATTGATCACATAAATATAAGGGCCCCTCCAAACAGCCCCACCGCAGCCGTCATAACATGCAAACTGGCAGACCTTTATTTCACAGCATTACAGTTACACACTGAACCAGAACCCATAAAACTCACTGAGACTACAAAACAGTATTATAGCATTCTAAACGAAACAATAGTAAACGATGAAATCAGAAAAACAGACTGGATGAGGATAGCATCTTTAGATGCTGCTGAAGCTGTATATAATAATCTTAAACTTGCGTTTAACAAAATATATAACAACGCATTAACAGAAATTAAAAATACGCCCCCAAACGAAAAAAATCCATGGATAACAGACAACATACTAACAGACATACAAAGAAACGATGCCATATGGAAACAACTTAAGAAGTCACCGAACAATATCGCTTTAAAAGCTAAATACAAAAGAAAACGGAATCTCCTAACAACACAGATTAGAACGGCAAAAAGAGACCATTACAGCAACAAATTAGCAACAGCTCAGAATGACATAAAGGAAACCTGGCACCTGATTAATGAAATGCTGGACAATATACACATAACCAGTGCCTCATAAGCAATAAAACACAGCTTTGCTTGCGACCCCAAATCCCTCAAACAGTTGGCAAACAAATTTAATCAGCACTTCGTGAACTCTGTTCAAAAACTACAAGAAACAACCTTTCCTCACACAAACGAACATTCTCCACTAGGTCCACGAGCAACCCAGTCGATGTGGTTCCCCACAGTAACAAAAGAAGAAATATCACTGGCAATTCAACAAATGAACCCTAACAAAGGATCGGGGATAGACGGGATCAGACCAAAAGACATCAAGAAACACTAAACCCAACCTACTTTCAGTTATACAAAAATTGTTAAATAAAATCTTCGAAACGGGACACATACCTGAAACACTGAAGACTGCATTAATCACACCCATACACAAACATGGAAAAAGAAACCTAAGTAATTACAGACCCATCGACACGTTGTCTGTAATCAACCAAATCATGCAGCGCATCGTGCACCACAAACTCTCCACATACGTTGAAAATTTTCAAATCATAACCAAAACACAATATGGCTTTCAAAACAATAAAGGAACAGCAACACTCCTGGAAGATTTCACAGACCTAATAAATGCTGCATTGGATAAAAACAGAATAAGATTAGTGGTATTTATTAACCTAACAACAGCATTTGACACACTAACACACAAAACCTTGTTAACGAAACTAACGCATATCGGAATTGGAGGTCGTTTACTAAAGAGGTTTAAAGCATACATGAAAAACAGAAAGCACACCACACGTATAGGATCAGCATACAGCAAAGATGTACACGTGACGTGTGGAGTACCGCAAGGAGCTGTCCTATCTCCCATTCTATTTAACATATTCACACACGATATAAGCCACCTCCCTCTAAAAAGTTAAATCGTCCAGTACGCAGACGACACAGCCATAGTATCCATTCACAACAATGCGAATATCGCGTACACAAATATGCACCACGACAACAATCAGATCATTAATTGGTTAACCGAAAGCGGCATATATATAAACCCTGGAGAAACAAAACTAATGATATTCAAAAACCCCCAAACACTGCCAATAGAAACTAAATATCTCACTATCCGACATTCATCCTCCTATACACAAAGCGCAGAACCTTAAATCACAACAGGTGAAAACAACACGCAATCTCGGACTTCACTTGGATGCTGATCAAAGTTTGAATAGCCATACAAACTACCTACATACCAAGCTTAGGATAATAGCAAGCAAGCTACACAAATTAAAAGACATTGCCCCAACCCACATAAAATACTTATCTATAAAGCATTATGTAAAAACATTTTAAGATATGCAATCACATCATACGCATTCTGCACAGACTACAGACTTAAACAGGCTACAATGGTTGCAGGATAAAATGATAAAACTGATATTCTGGGAACAACCCAGTCTTATGCAGGAAGCACGGACAAAACACAAAATATTTATGGTCAAACACTTTTTCCACTAAACAGTCATGTTAAAATATTGCTACAGCCCAACCTATAGAGTAACCAGAACAACGTATCACATAACAAGACCACAGTCAACAAACTTCATAACATATAAGTACAACAATCAGTACGGCAAAGTCACCCGAAACTTCTATGTACCCGACATGATAAACGAACTGCCGTTCGACAACAGAAACCTAGGAACATACAGAGAGCTGAAACAGGCACTATATAAACATTACAGCGAGAATGAAAATTAGAGCAATTCCTGTTTCTTTCTTTCTCTCTCTCTCTCTCCCCCCCCCCCCCCACACACACAACCTATGACAAACACTCTCTCAAAAACCATCACTACAAGAACACAAAGAAGCAAACACACCATGTCTAAATCCAATCCTACTTGTAAAAAAAAAGAAAAAAGAAAAAAAGTTAAACTGTAATAGCAGTTAAAGTCTTCCAAGCACGTACTAACAAACAGTAAAATCAACACCTGGCTTGCGACCAGTATAGAAGCATAACCATGAAACTGCTGCCGTCTATCATCTATTATCTTTCTCGGATAAGCACCGCTAAGTTTCGAGGAAGAAATCAGAAATGCCTCCCAAAGATAAAATATAATACATTATACACAGAAAAAAAATATATATTATTTGAAAATATTAATGTTTATTAAATAACAATGTTTAAAAAAATATAGTATTATTATTACGGGCAATTCCAAGGAGTCCTTAAACTCATCGATGAGGGCCCTAAACATCATATCAAGAACAAACTATTCAGCATTCGCACAGTATCTATCATACTTTGCTTTGAACTCATTTACAGTCATGGCATCCACAATAAACACTGGGAGCTTATTCCACTCATTCGCCTCACTCTAAGAAAAAAAAAAAACTTGTTGAAACACCCTTGCCAAGTGTACTCTTGCTCAGTTTCCATGGATGGCCCCTACTTCTCCCATCACCAGACCTGTTCTGAAAAATTTCCTCTGAATTAATCTTGTAAAAATCCTTCAGTAATTTGAATGTCTCAATCATATCACCCCTTTTCCGCCTAGCAACCAGTTTCGTATTCCACAGATCATCAACCTGTTCTCGTAGGGTTAATTCCATAGACCAGCTATCATCTTGGTCACTCGCCTCTGGTTCCCCTGTACCTCCTCCCCATCAAGAAGAAAGCCATGGGCCCAGATCAGGGCACAGTACTCAAGATGGGGTCTTATGAAGACTCGATAAAGAGGAACAATAACTTGCTTATCTCTACTCATCAAAGTATTCTTCAGTAACCAAGTGATCTGATGAGCTGATTTAGTCACTTTTGCTATGTGCCCCTTAAGCGTAAACTCCCTATCCACGAACACACCCAAATCTCTGGCTTCGTCAACCTCCTAGAGTACAGTTCCACCAATGTTATATACTGCTGCATTTTTGTCACTCCAAAATGAATAACCTTACACTTTGCTACATTAAACTGACATTCATCCTCATTATCCCAGACTGTCAGTCTATCCAAATTATCCTGAAAATTTTGACATCATGTACATTCACTATTGCTCTACCTAACTTTGCATCATCCGTAAACAGATGCACAGTTCCTCTCAGATCCTTTCCTACATCATTAATGAACAAATTAAATAGTAATGGTTCAAGAACAGAATCCTGCGGCACACCACTAGTAACAGGCTTTCTTTTGGACTCAACTCCTGAATAAACTACTCTCTGATATCTCTCCATCAACCACACTCCTGTCCATCTCACCGACCCTATATCCATCCCCTTGTGCTGCTGTTTACGGATTAGAATTCCATGTGGTATCTTGTCAAAGGCTTTATCAAAGTCCAGTAGTATCACCGTAAATCCATTACCCTAATCCAGTTCAGCCGTGACTGTTTTATGAAACTTGAGCAAGTTGCTTAGGCATGATCTACTCTTCACCAAACCATGCTGTCCGCCACACAGTATGCCATTTTCATCTATCCATTTTTGACTCATATCTACAAATCCTTGACAACGATTCCTGATATACTGATCGGTCGGTAATTTGCAACAGCGGTCTTGAAACCTCCTTTATGCTATGGAACTATTTTTTTCTCTTTCCATCCCCTCGGGACTAACCCAGAACTGAGACTTAAATTAAAAAATATGGTTAAAGGAACTGATAATTCTTTTGCAACTTCACGTAAGACTCGAACTGGTGTATTTTCCAATCCCTCAGATGTATTTACATTAAGGTTCTGTAATATACTATTAACCTCCATTTCATTCACTTCAATTCCTGTATCATCCATTCGTTCTCTCATTCCTGCAATATCACAGCCTGGATGATACACTCTTGCAATGTCCGCTTAGTAATTCTACTATTTCAGCTGAATTCAGTTAGCTCTCTGCCATCGGCATTCCTTAAAATAATTTTGTCTGCAAGTGTAAATATTCTGCAAGTGAAAGAAAATATAAATATTTTTTTTCACTTACAGCATATCGAAAGAACTGTTTGGGATTCACTTTAGCTTGCATTGCTAATTTCCTTTCATAATCTGCTTTTGCTTTTCTTACCATTTTGGTTTATGGATTCGGAATTTCTATGAGGAAACCCACCCTTCCTTTCATGCCCGAGCAATTAAGTTTATAACTGAATCCGAATCTGAATCGCATTCATTTGACCTTGAAAAATTTGGGTTTGAACTTAGCTGGTTTAGAGATTTATTACAATTTGAAAAACTCGCAGACGAACAGCATAGACTAGAAATATCGAAAAAAAAAATTAAGAAAGAGTTAAGTATTTCATGAATTCATTATGTAGCTACTAGTCTATTTTAACATTTACTACCATAAATATACACAAATCTATTACAAAAAGTTTAAATCTATCAAAACGTACGCACACAAACACTCACAGACCGCATATGGCTCCATTCGAGCGAAAGAAATATAAATAAACGTAAAGATCCAGTATTAAATCATTAGCGTTAAATCTACTGTTATTGAGAATTTTGTTAAATTTACTTGATTAATTAGAATAAAACAAAAATAGTATAACGATTCATTCATTGGTGTGTAGGCTAGGCTACCATAAAGCAATCATATTGATGCTTCTTTCTTATCAATTCATGAATCGTTTTACCTGTAAATATATATGAATTTTTCTCCACGTTATTTCTTTTAATTTTTAATTCGTCCAAAAATGTAATCGTAAAACATCTACATTTTTAGTATCATATAAAATAATATTGATGTAGTTATTGATGGACAGACAATTCATCTTGTATACAGATATGTAAACTTACTGTGTCCATAAATACAATACTACTTGTAAATGTATTTTCACTTCCTAATGATTTTCCTTAATAACATTTTCTTTTCTCTAGATTATTACTTTATTATAAGAATATATAATTCATGTACACACAGAATACAAAAATATGTGTCAACCGACTGTTTATGTTATCGGTAAGGCTTCCGGTCAACAGCAGGCTATTACTAAAGTTTTGGGGGGGAGTCAAAAGTTATACACGACTTTTTCGAACGATTAGCGTCAGCGCCTCTATCCCCCGCATTGTTCAAGGGTCAACTATATATGGAATGCAGATCCAGATCTTTCCATTCAAACGCAGTTGGTCTTCCTTGTGATTACTTTTGGAAGTGCTCTCAATATCAAACAAACTGTCCAGAGAACAATCCCACTGTTAACAGATGGTAAGATTATAGTGACTTCGTTGTCTTTATTTTTGCTAAATAAATTCCAACAGATCTAGCAGCTATAACCTTGCTGTCAAAGATTAAAACAGCCTGCTGTGTTAGGAACCAATAGCATCACATTTCTCGTGTCCAATTATATTTGAATAGGCCCCATCAACTCTCTCAGTACGCTTCAGTTTATATTCTATATTAATAACTGACCGCTCTCTTTCTTCCACTCGCTATTTCAACACAATATTGTAGGCTGTCTAATCGAACTGGATGATTTCCATGTGTGCTGCCTCACAGAACTGGATCCTACCATCTATTCACTGTGTTATAATCATGTGCAAACACAGACAGCTGCTGGTCATCATCCATTCACGATTTAGCTTCATAGTCTTATCTTTTCCATTTGGTATCCATATTAAATTAATATTACGTACAGTTATGAAGAAAGTCATTTGTTTTCAGTGTATCACAAACTGTCCAAATACATTTAAGTATTTCCATTAATTTACGATGTTATATAATTTGATTGCAATTCTACACGATGTGTTCATTTGTATACAGGCTAGAAGGACTTGCCGTTGAGAGAATGTTTACACCCATGTACTGGAATGGTTTCATCTATTCGTTATTTGCAAGTGGAAAACTCTACTACGAAAGTGTAAGAATTTTATTCGAGTTTGTGGAACGGGTAAGTGAATTGATAAAACAAAAACAAATTCCATTAACCAATAATAATTTAATTTTAGCTGAACTTTCTATCCTAGAATATATTTTTATAGAAGATCATATAGATATTATTCTTAATTATTAAAACTAATGACATATCGCTATAAGATTTATATAATACTTCAAAGATATATGCATATAAAATATACTCACGACCTTGGCTTGCGAACTTGTCATCCAGGTGGCATGATAACATGATTTACGTTAATCAGAGTACCCAACAATATTCAGTTGTAAAAAGTGATACAGCAGTTCAATAAATAGATAAATAAATCATACTTATCCAACGCTCGAACCATTTTTATTGAAAAATAAAACAACACGAGTATTATATTTTATTGTACATTTTTATTTTCTAGTAATAATTATTTAGGAATACGAATTAAATAAATTCATGCTTTTATAGCATCCAATTAGATATTGGTTTAGTTAGGAAAACTTTGTTATACGTATTATCGTAATCATATCATTTACAGTCATTAATAATTATGTCATTATGTTACTAATGTCGTACTTATTTCATTAATAATCGCAATTTGCATTTTCCTTTAGTGTATTATGCTCAATGACCTGTCACTGTCTAGTAACTTGGTGTGTTTGAAATATAATTAATGCTCAGATAAGGGAGTTAATTCTATCTCTATAGTGTATTATGGTTGTCAGTTGAGTGTGGAATAAAGAAACTAAAGGAAAGACAGCATTGGTTTTCTGTGTAAAGCTCTATTTCGACAAGAATTCCATTTTTCTTCTTCTATAAAACTATACACTTCTTCCATGGTTTTTGTTTTTCAGGTAATTGATGGAAAGAAGACTGCATATCAAAAGACGGAACTCATGACCACTGAGAAAGCTGATCTTCAAGAAATGAACAAGTCTAATAATTTTTTCCTCGACCGTTTACTTTACCTGCATATTGAAGAAAATATCCTCGCCATTGAAGATGTCATAGAGGAAACAAAGACATTTATGGCAGCGGTAACGAAAATTATTTTATTTTATTATTACAAACTTATCTAATAAATAGTTTGAATCAAAATGAAAGCACTAACGTGTTGTCCAGTAGTTTGTTTCTTGACCATTTACTATACCTTCATATTGAAAAAAATATTCTCACTATTCAAGATATTAACGAGGAAAGACAGACATTTCTGACGACTGTAAAAAAAAAATATTTTATTTTATTTTTACAAACGTATCTGATAAATAGGTTGAGCCAGACTGGAAACAAATATAATCATTTTGTCTTTATATAATAGTATTTAATTTTCTAAACTTTTTCATTTATGTAGGGTTCTGGGACCACATCAACCTCCATCAGTTGGTGTCTGTACTGTATAGGACTGTATCCAGATGTGCAAGAAAAAATTGAAGAAGAATTATACAGCATTTTCCAGGATAATATGAATCGAGAGGTCATTTTCGACGATCACAAAAAAATGAATTATTTGGAATGTGTAATAAAGGTAGGAATTTATGTCAGACAAACAAAACTTTAGTCATCACATATATAACATCGGAAGTCGGCATAATACCTCTAAGAAATTTTTAAGAAACCAGGTGCCGCCAGAGAAAACAAGAAATATTTAGAGGAAAAAACATTAATTTTTGTATTTATATATTACGTTCTTAATTTTAGTAAACGACTTATGGTTAATATAAACTAAAGTTGGAATATAAATAACCGGAACTCTATTTATATTCGCAGTTTTAAATTTTAAACAATAATTTCTCAAAACAGGGTTTTTATTCGCTTTCTTTATTCTCGGTGCTTAAAATTCTGAAATATACGAAAATCGTCATTTCGGCGTTGATTTCGTGCGTCAATGGTTTTACGTTTTTTTGTTTATTTGGATGCTTTTAACTCAATTGTTGGTATATTCTTCTCCTCGCTTTTGGCTATATACCGTCTATACTCTGATCAAGTCTTGTTTCAATGTCTTTATGTTAAAAAACTTTACACAGATATGTAAATTAACACCCTTTAATTAAAACCTCGAACCTCATTTAATTTTAACATGTTAGGATATTTTTTTTATATATATATAACGTCTCTATTGTTAAAATAGCTAAGTTTTTCTTTCCAATTTTACAATTTTAAAAATTTGTTTAAATGCCATTTTAAACTAAATCTGCCCCGACTTTTATTACACTATTAGCAAGTTGCGCACTTTTCAGATATATCCGTGCTCAGTGATGCATTCCTAGTTGACCGAACTGTTAGTTTATCCACTTTACAATTTTTGCAATTTCATAATTGAAAAAATAATACACTGGTTTCCATAAATTAAGGAAACCAAAAAAGCGTTTGATGAATTCGGTCAAAAAGTAATAAGATATGAGATGTAAAATAAATACACACAAAAATTATAAATGAATAATTTAGTTCAGTGACGAATGGCAACATGAATACAAAAACAAGAATTGAAAGTCAGTTTGACAAAGTGCCTCAAAAAGGAATGCGATAACCCTTAATTGCAATACAGCACTCACAAGGATGATTTATACTGTTCATAATACAGTTCTGCCGGTAATAACAACCGTTGCTCTGTCAAATTTTTTCTAAGTCTCTGATGGTTTTGAAGAGAGGATTTGAGTTCTGCAACACGTCTACATAGAGCATTATCAGAGATGATCGATATGATAATAGCGTAGCTATTCCATACGTACGATAGTCTCTTGTTGAAGATATTGATCCACGAGCTACGTGAAGACGAGCATTATAGTCTTGTAGGATAAATGTCTCTCCTATGGCAGAAGGTACGAAAATGGAATAGAGGCCCAGCATCTCTTCTCTATAAGTTGCAGCAGTCACGCAGGAAATCCCATACTGTTTTCTATCGAAAGCACTCCTCCCCAAACCATCACATTATCTCCCATAAGTTCTCCTTTCTCGGATATTAGAGAAGTGTTAACGTCCCTGTAGTTCTCTCCAGATCAGAGCATGACCTGATATCGCTTTGCAGAGAGAGAGAGAGAGAGAGAGAGAGAGAGAAACTGGGATATATTATCATCTGTCTCTCTAATATCAGTGAAGGGACACTTATGGTAGAGATAGTGTGATGGTTTGGGGAAGTATCTAGTTGGGTGGACGCACCTACTGTATATACTTCCTACTTACACCATGAATGCTGCAACTTATAGAGAAGAAGACCTAGACACCTGTCTTCGTACGTATTTCGGTGCGATAGGAGAGACATTTATTCTAATAGACGGTAACGCTCATTTTCATGTAACCAAACTCGTGGATTAATATCTTCAAAAAAAGAGACTGCGGTACGTATCGACTAGCTAGCCAGTTCTCATGACCTTAACTCCTTAATCCTATGTCTTGGATGCTCTAGATGGATACGTTGCTGCTCTTAAGCCCCTCTCCGAGTTGTTATTACGTTGTTAGTTGTTATTGAGACATACTAACAGTTATCGTTATGTGCCAATACACTTGGTACTGAATTAATTTTTTTTTATATTATTATTATTTGACACCTCCAGGGAGTTCAAGGACTCATCGAAGGAGGGCACGTGCTCTACAACGCCAACTGAACCATTCAATCACCAACTGACCGCGACTACACTACACTACCGCCATCTACCGCCGACCACCACTGTTATTTCCCCAGACAATCACAAACATCCATGCCCACTGCGTGATTCGAACCCGCAGCCTTTTGGCTGGAGAGCGGATACGCTATCCACTCGACAATCCAATAATTCTATTAATTTTCAATTTTTGTGGGTATTTCTTTCACATCTCATATCATACTGCTTTTTTACAGAATATTGCAATTTGGTTTTCTTTATTTCTTAATTTGTGGAAACGAGAGTATCATATTTAGGTTAATTTTTAGGTTTAATTTTATCGAAAAAATATCGATATTATTTCTCTATCCAGTATTTCATTTCTGGAATTTGTCATATTACTAACAATAAGACAACACAGACGTACATTGGAGTAAGCTAAAAGTTTTTTCCCTTTTGACAAAGGACTGAAAAGTGAAGTATTTCGGTAAATACTTTTCAGTCGATTGAATGATGAATTATTACATTACTTCACCAGCAAATTGTCTTTTGTTTAATCAGATATCTAAAACCAAGTAAAATTATTCTACTGGTTTTTCATCCCGTAACTAGAAAAAACATTTTCTAGTTGCGGGATGAAACTTCCATTTCATTTATGGGAGGAACCTCTCCACTTCATTTATGAAATTATACGAATACACTAGACGTTTAAATATAAATAAAATGTCGTTTTATTTGCACCTAAAGAGAAGTGAGAGAACAAGTCATCACAGGATATCACGGTGTCATCAGTCGATAGAACAGTTAGAATATTTCTGCTATCGTTTCAAGTATACATATCGAGTATATCTAACCTTAACAAAGACAAGAAACTGTCTGCATTAAAATAAGTATATTAAATAACTTTAGAATGTTAGAAAGATCATAATGCGCACATGTGAATATTTCGTTCATCATTTTCTGAAAGGTAGTAAAATGATTAACTCAATCTGGTAGAAGTCGGCTGATGCTGGTCCAAGCAGTACTGAGAAACTCAAAAACCTGTAATATTCTTATGAGAAGTTTGAAGGTAAAGAAATCTGACTGATTAAAGAAGTGAACAGTAAAGTTCTGATGTTTTGCCCTAATTTTATTCTCTCAAAATTAACATTATTGCACTGTGTGGGTTTTTAATATTGTATATAATATATTATGTAATATGATATGCTAAATATGTTTACATTGAACCAGTGCGTAGTAAACTATTTTCTCTTCCAAAGGAAACGCTGCGAGTATATCCCACTGTACCAATAATTGGAAGGCAACTTGAAGAAGATATCGAGTTTGGTAAGCATGCCTTCCTTCTTTTGTTAAAGTATAAACATGAATTACTGACACTCTCACAGAAATATATGCAAAGACATTGCAAAAATGTTTATTATTTATTTTTGTTTATTTATTATCAGCGTTTACTTAGCTGATATCATCATATTACTATATTTAAAATAGAGTCTGTGCAGCTCAATGAAAGTGTCGCTTGCATCCTCGGCGTTAGGCCGCATGAAGATAGACTTAAGTTCAAGCCTAGTCGTCTAAAGGAGAGACTTTTCTAAGCCTTTCCTTAACTGGCTCCGCAGCGAAATCTCTGGCACTGGCAACCAGGTTTTTTCTCCCAGAAACTCGGGTTTTGGTCCCGTAAACTGAAGAAAATCGACCGCAGAACCCACATTATTTCAAAAAATAAAATATCCTGTTAGGATTAGATACCAAAACATTGCAGCACTTGTTTCCAAACTCTTCATCGGTTGACATTATAATATTCTTGGGAGAGCTATTTCTGATTAGCTACCGACGGAGATTGAAGGGCACACTCAGTTTCCAAAATATAGATATAGTTAAAAGGCCTCGTATATTCCATAAAATGAATAAAAGGCGTTAGTTCATTATTATTATTATTATTATTATTATTATTATTATTATTATTATTATTATTATTATTATTATTATTATTATTATTATTATTATTTTAAGAAAAATAAGGTAACAACATCTCTCTTGGAAGACTTTACAGGCGTAATTAATACCGCCTTAGACAAAAACAAAATTGCTATGGTAGTCTTTTTTGATCTAACAAAAGCATGTGATACACACACATTGTTTAATTTGATACCAAACCTTGTTATTAAGGCTAAGGCATGTTGGAATAGACGGGCCTCTGCACAGGTGGTTTACATACTACCTCCAAAATAGAAAGCATATCACACGTATCGGGTGAAACTGAAGTAGAGAGCTACCAGTAACCTGTTGAGTGCCACAGGGAACTGTACTCTCCCCAACTCTTTACACGCACGATATTAATCATCTATCCATCAAATAAGATACTCTAATACGCAGACGATACAGCTATAATATCCATCCATGATAACACAAGCATAGCCCAAACAAATATGCAACATGACATAAATCTGATCACAGACTAGCTCACGAAAAACTTCATACACCTAAACTCAGATAAGACAAAATTAATGATATTCAGAAATTCACTGACTCGACCAGTTGATAACATATAAAGGGGGTCTCAAAAAATGTATACACATTTCAACAGCTGATAACTCACTTAATTATCGTTATTTTGCAGGTTTAATGGATTTGAAATAATGGCTGAAACCAGACTAAGCTTCGAGGGAAGAAAATATATTCTAAAATGCTACTGGAAGTATGAAAACTTAGTGGAAGTGCAAAGACAGTTTAGAAGAGACTTTCAACGAGATCTCCATACAAGACTAGCTATCACTCGAATTAGAGATACACTTGAAGGAGATTGAACTGTATAAAATGTCCATAAGCAACGTCCAGGAAGACACGAACAGCAGAAGAAAGAAGAAAGGTTGATTGAAACGTATCGTCAATGTTCAAGAAAATCTGTGTGACAAGCGTCTCGTGAGATAGCAGTATCAAAATCAAGTGTGTATCGCATGTTGAAGGGCAGTCATTGGAAAAGTTACAATCCAAGAAGAGTACACGCTCTCAACGACGATGATTCGGATAGGAGAATGCAGTTTTTTGAGTGGTATACTTGGAAAAATATCAAGAGGACGCACAATTTCCAAGACGATTTGTGGGGAGTGATGAGGCCACATTTAAATTAAATGAGTCAATTAACCAGAACAATTGCACTTACTGGGCACCTGAGAATCCGCATGTGATGGAGGAACATCATGTAAATGTACCAGGTGTGGTGCGACTTATCAGTACACGGATTAATTGGACTATTCTTTTTCAACTGTACTGTAACTCTTGATTATTTAATCACGAAATTTACCTTGTTATTGCTGATATCTTGTTATTATTATTATGATGACTAGTAGAAGCAGTAATAGTACAAGAAGAATAGTAGTAATAGTAAAAATACCGTAGTCGTAGTAGTACAAGCAGAATAGTAATCGTAGTAGTAATAATAATAGAAGAGGAAATGTAGTAGTAGTAGTAGTACTACCCTGACGTAGTTGGTTCTTAGTTCATGAGATAATAAACTGTTTTAATCAAAGATTAAATACCAATAGTTAAAAATATTAAAAAGATTATTAATTAAAACAAAATCACTCATCAAATTTACAAGGAAACAATCAAACTGCAAAGTTACCTTCATATTACGAAGGCATACGTTAATTATTATAAGAAAAACATCATAGAATATCTTAAAGGCTGCGAGAAGCCATATTTTAAAGGCTGAGTAGCGCAGTTGGAAGAAAGACGGTATATTGGGTCCTTCGACTGAAAATGCCTGAATTTTATTCTTGTCGTTATGAGAGGAATCTTTATATGAGCTTTTTTAATTTGAAGATGAGTTAGTTGATCTCATACGGAGGTAGCAGAGAGATGAGTGCCATCCCGCGATGAGTCCTTGGTCTCCTTGTAGGGGTCCCGTAATAATAATAATAATAATAATAATATTTTTTTTTTTTTTTTTAACATTTTAAACATTTTATTGTTTCAGATAAATTACATACATAGATTCAACAATAGTTTTATATACACGTATATATATATATATATATATATATATATATATATATATACATAATATTTTTAATACATTACAATTGTGAATAACAAATACTGGCGAGTTATTAATGTTTTTAAAGTGTAATAATTTTTTTTTTTTTTAAATAAATAATATTTTTGTTCACTGCTAAAATATTTACACACACATATATACAATAGTTATCTTGAGTATATTCGTAATAATTTTTTTTTTTTTTTTATAAACAAAAAACAAGAAAAAAAAACAATTTATTATGTCTCAGTATAAGTTACATACAATAATAATATTTACAGTAATTACTATAGGATTATACAGAATTTTTGATTTTAGAATATACATATTGCATACATAGTTGCTGTAGTAATTATATATATATAATATTTATAAAGCATTACAAGTGTGTATAACAGATTCTTGCAAGTTAGTAATTTTCTTCCTCAAAGCTTAGCAGAGCTTATCTGAGGAAGATAATAGATGACAGAGGGTGGTGGTTTCATGGTTGTGTTCCTATACTGGTCACAAGCCAGGTGTTGATTTTACTGTTTGTTGGTACGTGCTTGAAAGACTTCGACTGCTATTACAGTTTAACTTTTTTTTATTTTTTATTTTTTTATTTTTATTTTTGTGCAAATAGGGTTGTATTTAGATGTGGTGTGTTTGTTTCTTTGTGTTCTTGTAGTGATAGTTTTTGAGAGGGGGGGGTTGTCATAGGTTTGTGTGTGTGTGTGTGCATGTGTGGTGGAGGAGAGAGAGACAGGAATTGCTCTAATTTTCATTCTCGCTATAATTGGGGGGGGGGGGTGGGGGGGGGGGGGGGTGGGGGGGGGGGGGGGTGGGGGGGGGGGGGGGTGGGGGGGGGGGGGGGTGGGGGGGGGGGGGGGTGGGGGGGGGGGGGGGTGGGGGGGGGGGGGGGTGGGGGGGGGGGGGGGTGGGGGGGGGGGGGGGTGGGGGGGGGGGGGGGTGGGGGGGGGGGGGGGTGGGGGGGGGGGGGGGTGGGGGGGGGGGGGGGTGGGGGGGGGGGGGGGTGGGGGGGGGGGGGGGTGGGGGGGGGGGGGGGTGGGGGGGGGGGGGGGTGGGGGGGGGGGGGGGTGGGGGGGGGGGGGGGTGGGGGGGGGGGGGGGTGGGGGGGGGGGGGGGTGGGGGGGGGGGGGGGTGGGGGGGGGGGGGGGTGGGGGGGGGGGGGGGTGGGGGGGGGGGGGGGTGGGGGGGGGGGGGGGTGGGGGGGGGGGGGGGTGGGGGGGGGGGGGGGTGGGGGGGGGGGGGGGTGGGGGGGGGGGGGGGTGGGGGGATAGAAAAAGAAAATGATTTTTCAGTTCCTTAGTTCCTACTGAGATATTCAAATTACCATTATGAAAGGAAGCAGTTTAAAAAAGTCAGCTAAGGTGGATGGCAGATAAAATTAGACATCCATCTTCACCTACGATCAGTGTTCTTGTAAACGTTACTGCTTCTGCGCCTTTGTAATATTTTCCTATTGGTATCATATATTTAATTATTTTTATTTTTTATTCTCTTTACTCTAGTACTTTCTATCGTTTCTTATTTCTCTCTTACCTTTCTGTAGTTTATCTTTAATTATATTTCTCTGTCCTTTATTATCTCTACTCTAAGAATTAGTAGTTTTCCGATACCGGAGAAGACCCTGAACTGAGGGTTAGGTCCCCGAACATTTCAGCGGTCTTGATCTTCACATTAATGTTCACTCTTAGTTCTCACGACACACACACACACACACACACACACACACACACACACACACACACACACACACACACACACACACACACACACACACACACACACACACACACACACACACACACACACACACACACACACACACACACACACACACACACACACACACACACACACACACACACACACACACACACACACACACACACAATCCTGTTTTCAAAAAGCGGAATTGCTTCAGAACTAAACTGATTTTTATCACTGTCCTTGAATCTGGTATCTGGCTGAACCAAGCACATTTAAAATTACTCAAATTGTATACAATTCCTCCATCAATACTGCGCTGATTTCTTTCAAAGGTTTTCACCTTGAATCTTACAATTTAAACATTTACTGTTTTGCATAAACTTGTACGATCATTTCTTAGAGTTAAATACTTGGGCTTTTATAATATTTACAACGTTAATACAAAAATTGTTTAGCTTGTTGGCGAGTTGCGACCTCTGTAAAAGTCGATGCAAAAAAAAAAAAAAAAAGGAAAAATCCTACTGCATCGAAATTTACACTCCGGCTCTCTGCAGGCCAAGAAATGGATCCAGATGAAAATAAAGCTAAGAAAATAGTTTTGAATATTCATAATCAAACTTCCTTTTGAATATGAATGAACCTCATGAAATATCTGACATTTTCCATTTTGCGCAAAACAGTGCAACTCGGCTTACTCTCAAGTAATAAAGTTTATCTCCATGAGTTATTATATGAATATTTATGTAGTTCTCTATTCAAAAATGAATAGATAACAATAATAATAATAATAATAATAATAATAATAATAATAATAATAATAATAATAATAATAATAATAATAAAAATATAAAAGTGAGAAGTCTTGCTGGGAAAATTTGAAAATAAAAAATAAAGAAATACGTATACCCTATGTTTTATTTTTACAAAAAATGGAATTTAAAATAAAACGTTGTATGTATTTGATACAAATTTGAAGAAATATAAAACAAAAAAAGTTAATAACATTTCGAAATTTTCGCTAGCCGTTTATTCCTTTCGTAAATACAAATCAACACGTTCATAATGTGTTAAGTAAATTCGCTTTTACATAATCATGAGAAATGTAAAACCGAATAATATTTGATTCATACTAAATATTTATACATATCAGTTAATAAAGATTTAATAAATTTGTTTAAATTGGCCAGTTCGATCATTCATCTAATATTCTCTCTCTCTCTCTCTCTCTCTCACACACACAGAACAAATTAACTACTAGTTCCAAGAAATTAAATTAATTAATTGAAAAGACAATTAAATTTATAATAAAAATACTTCGAATTTGCAATGTCACAAATTTAAAGATGTCTTAGTTAAGTTTTCCCAATTGTTCTTTTTGATGTGATTAGTACTTTTATCAGAAAATGGAAGTACATACCAGGTAATCAATCCTTCCTCTGCCAACGGATGGAAAATTTTATAAAAACTGCCCTTTTCTAGCGTATTGTTGTGACATAGAATTTTCTATAATGAAGACAAACATTTTTTTTTCAATATTATGAAAATTACAATGTATATTATATGGTAATTTAGTAAGTAGTCGAAAACTGAGAGACAGAACTTGAGTAAAAAGAAAATGAAATAACTTATGTATATAATAATAACATCCTAAAATACACTGCTATTTAGGTTTTATACTTCACATCCAATGAGATATTCCATATTGTCTGAAAACTATTCCGCATTTTGCTATGTGTCCCGTTTAGCTTTTTATCTTTTTTTTTTTTCACTAGCTTTGATTATAAAGTTGATAGTTCTTTAAATATCCTTTCCCCAGACGAATTATATGTATTTGATGATATATTATATATTAATATATATTCTTTACACAACGTTTTAATATTTTTAGGGGAATTTACTTAGGACTGCATTGTAAGACATGATACCTATTAGTGTTTTCTATAAGAACCATTCCTATAAGCACTATTATTTCTATAAGAACCATCCCCATAAGCACTATTATTTTCTATAAGAACCATTCCTGAGTCACTTTGACATTATTTTTTAAGATTAAGGACGAAACAACTGAAACAACAACCGAAGTGTATTATATGCAGGGATTGGATAAAATAATGTGAACAGATAGGAAATCGGCGACATGACTTTATTAGTAAGGTGTGGGACCACCATTTGCCTTTAATACAGCTACTAACTGACTTGGAATAGATTCTTACAATCTTCTTATAATGTTTGACCATTCGTTCGATCAGAATATCTGCAATTGCTTGAGAGATGTTGGTGGAGGGAATCTGCTTCTCACTCTGCTCTCCAATATTGCCCACAGTGGTTCGATGATATTCAAGTCTGGTGATTGCGCTGGCCAGGGCGGATGTTAAAGTTTTTGGTGCTCCTCAAACCAAGACTGAACTGTTCTGGATGTCCTGTGTGTAATATTGATTCTCTGATTAAAGGTTTAGCAATCGCAGATTGTTCATGTATGTTGGCTTTGTAAAGTTCTCTGCGGATTAATTTATGGAAATAGGCTCTTCAAGGTGGAATTGAGTTCAGATGTCACATTGCTGCAGTAGCGCAATCCTTGTTAGTGTTCGACGACCCCTGTCATTCAATTTAGGGTTTCAGCCACTGTTATTATTCGCCGATGAAGTCTTGCAATGCTTTATGTACGAAGTAATAACGACGTCATTGCTCATGAACCACCGACCAAATGGTCTGTTCTGGTTGCAGACACTCCTACTAAAATGGCTCCCACAGAAAGAACAAACGATATTCGTATTTTTTTAAACAATGAAGTACTAAAAACATTAACCTCTATAAAAATGGTGTTCACATGAAAAATGGGGAAAATGATTTTCGTTAGAAAGGTTTGGAACCTGAATTATGAATTTTGTATTTTTTGTAACGTACAAAATAGTATGTGAAATGAAATTTATCGAAACTAAATAATATAGTTTAGATGCAAATGCTCCATCGCCGAGATCCCATTTTAGCTAATTAACCCGATTAGTTAGAATATTATTAATTGCATTCTTATGGTCTTACTATAATATATATCTTGGTGGATAAGGGATGGATGGGGTGTTGAAGCTCAATAAATAACTCTCCCACACAAATGTCAAGCTCAACTTCTGTGATAAAAAAATATTTTAGCCATTCCTAGTACAAAAACACACTAGAATCAGACTATATAATGTCATGTCACAACCAACTCTACTATACGGAAGCGAAACATGGACCATAAAAAAAGGAAACATGAAAAACGAATTCAAACAGCAGAAATGAAGTTTCTCAAAAAAAAAAAAAACAGCTGTATATACCAAGTGGGACCATAAAACAAATGAAGAAATTTTACAATCCCTTAATATGAAACCAGTTAATTACTACATAAGACAGTATAAACAAAAATGGCTAGAATTAAATCGAATGGACAACAACTGACTACCAAAATATTATAAAGATATACAATAAGTGGAAAAAGAAGAATCAGAAGAGTAAGAAAGAGATGGCCTAAAATCCATGTTAGGAAGAAGAAGAAGAACTGCTGAGGAATTTTCTGGATTTTTCAAATGAATGGTACGTAACTTCTTGCATCCACTTGATGAATATACTGTAAAACAGGAATTTCTAAAAATGTCATCTTCGCCTACATCATCGCACAACATTTGCATTATTTAAGAAAATAACAATCGTTATTTTCCTTAATAGTATATATATATATTATGATTTTTATCATAATATATACATATTATGATAAAAAAAAATATATATTTTTTATATATATTAATAACAACGTTGTTGGACATAATTGAATATTATGTCCAACAACGTTTTACTATGGCAACAAATGTAAAAATGCAACATGGTACAAATATATATATATATATATATATATATATGTACCATGTCCTGTTCCATAAAATATAGAAGTTGCCATAGTAAAACGTTGTTGGACATAATATTCAATTTCATGTAAGATAGGTAGATAGATAGATAAACAGGTAAGTAGATAGACAGGATACATATGATAAGTATTTTTCAATTTTGTTGATCCTGTGAAACTTCAAAAAAGATATATAATTATATATTATAATGTACTTCTTTTTAAGTAGCTAGCTTTCATCAAATATAATTTTTCAGAGTTTTAATAGCTTACAGCACCTTTCTGGTTTTAACAACTGTACATTTTTTCCCAAAAATATATTATACGATGTACTAGATGTATGAACTTTTTAATGATATTCCCATCCAGGAAATAATGGGAACTTATATTTCAGTAATACAGTAGATAATGAAACAAAGGTAACATCGCCTAAAGATAACGTGCATTTCTTGGCATCGTTATTAACTCTTGCCCAGATGACGAAGGCACATATCCGCTCATTATTCCATGAAATAATCAACAACCCGCGTCGTATTTTTTGTAAGACGAATATTAAAATAATCAGTAACCTTGATGTTAATAAGCCTCCTTGTCTAGGTGCTATAAAACTTTTATGCTAAAAATGTGCTTCACGTTCGAAACACCGATTGTCTATCTCTTAGTTTGATATAGCCGATTTTGGATATGCATTCATTCTCTAGTATTAAGTGTTAATTCTATGCAGGATGAAAATTGCTATATATTGATATCGACTGCATCAAATTAGACATAGCCATTGATATAGGCATCGGCTTAGACAAAACTAGCGAATGACTTGTAGAACTCATGTGGTCCCACGTGTTATTTATAAAGCATTTAATAGTGTGATGTAGCGAGATCTTCCTACTTATCCATAATATTCTGGTCTCCGTATAACCTTTTGTGGCTGCTATGGCATGTTTCACTCTCAATGTTCATTGTGTATCAGGTAGATCATACATGTGCATCAGGGAAATATGCTCTAGCGATGAAAAGATATTTTAGAAACCGTTGTAGCCTTTACGTAAGGATCAATACAGGTTATTTATATCAAACTGTCAAACACTGAAGCGAAGCGCTTTCAGTGACTGAACTTTCACTTGATTTTCAAATGGTCTGCATCTGTGCAGGTTGGATATTTATGTAACGACTATCTTATTTTATAGTATAAGGCGAACCTCTGAAACTCTGTACTTTCTCTCCTGAGCTGAATGCAACAGTGCATCATGGAAGAAAGTGACTATACAACGTAATAATTTTAGTGAACATTCACCAAGTCAATAATCTCATATATTCATTGAATCGTAAAATCCAAAATTTATTAAAGAAAAAAAAAGATTCTTACCTCAATTGTTGATGCTCTACACAACATAACTGAAGAAGCCCATCCCACACGAAATCTGAAGATACCTTTATCTTGAAACAAAAAACATAATCCTTCGATTACCTGAAATAGATCTAAAAACATTATATGATTAATACTACGACGATTATATATCATATTGTTGGAATAAATAACATATTTGTCCAATAAGGGTGTGTATATTTTAGAGGAGCATTCGGCTTTTTTTTTGTTTTAATTTTATCCTTCTTTAAAATTTTTTAAACTAAAACCACTGTTGAGACCTCTATTTCACTGAACTCATTTCGACTGGGTATTGAGATATTTCAGAGCTGTTAAAAGCTATTGCAGTAATAACCATTTTTTTAAGAAATGATTTTCGTTCAAAATGTTTGGAACCTGAATTATGAATTTTGCATCATCATCATCACCTCTTAAAAGGTCATCATTGGTGACCTTTTAAGAGGACGTCCTGGTTTTCATTTTCCTAATGGCTTGTACTCTAAGGCGTTTTTGGTAATCTTTCTGTTTTCATTCTTTGAACGTGTTCCACCCATTTATGTTTATGTTTTTTTAATTTTTCTATTACTTATTCCTGGTTTAATTCTTTCATATTATCTTCGTATATTTTGTGATCAAATAGAGTATACTTTGCAGTTTTTCTCATAAACTGCATTTCAATTGCTATAATTTTTGTTTATCTTTTTGTTTTATTGTCCAGATTTCACTTCCACACAATAGGACTGGTAGGGCTAATATATTATTTAAATAGATTTGGTTTAATATAGAGTTAATTACATTTGTTAGTTTTAAATATTTTGCAATTTTATGTTTATATCTTTTTTATTTTCAAATGTAATGATACAACCTAGGTAGATAAATGAATTCACCTGTTCTAAAATCTTGTTATCCATTACTATTTTAGTTCTTATTGGATATTAAAGGCCATAGTTTTTTTATTTATTTTTCTTTTGATATTATCATACCATAATCTTTGGCTATCTCATTTAGATTTAAAATAGCTTTCCGTAAGTCATCTTCAGAATTTGTGATTATTATTGGTCGTCGGCAAAAAGGAAAGTGTTTAAGTTCACAGAAGAAAGTTTAATACTTGATGGAATTGTTTATTCCATTTTATTATTATTTCATTTACGTAAATATTAAAATGAGTTCCTGAGAGTAGGAGATCCCTGTAGGATTTCTTGGTTTATCTCTCTCGAATATCATAGCTGCTCATGATTTAATCTTATTTGCTTTTAGGATATTATTTGATATTTGTATTTCTTTTAATATGTTAAATAAAATGCTTCTTTTAACTTTGTCAAATGTTTTTCCAAAGTCAATAAATGTAATATGTGTTTCTAAATTGTATTCTCTTCTTTTCTCTATGATTAATTTTAGTGAAAAGGCCGGGTCTATACATGATCGTCCTTTTCTAAATGCATTCTGTACATCTAAAATAAAGTTTTCAGAATACTTTATTAATTTGTTATTTAAAATTCTGCTATATGTTTTGTAACAGGAATTTACTAGACTTATACCTCTATAGTTTTTGTGGTCATCTCTACTACCTTTTGGAAGATAGGAATCACAATTACGTTTTCAATTCTATTGGGGGGCTACCAATAGAATGGAATAGATTTTATTTAAAAGTAATAAAATAGTCTTTCTTTGAATCTTGTTCCTGCATATTTATATAGTTCTGAACCAAGCCTATCTTCTACACGCGATTTTCCGTTTCTTGTTTTTTTCAGGCTGTTTTCTAATTCTTCTTTTTATTTATTTCCTTTTCATTTTCATTAAATGTTTGCCAGTTATCTTTTTAAAATATTTATCAGTCCACAATTCTGTATAGAAATTTAGAATTTCTTCTAATTTCAATTGGGTGTTTAATTTTATGTTTTCTTTAGTATCTGTATTTAAGTGTTTCAAAATCTTATATACATTGGGTCTTATTTTATATAAATCATGTTCTAAATTAGAAACAAATTTGATCCATGATTCTCTGTGTCTTTTTCTGACTTCTCTTTTACCACGGGCTCTTATACTTTTATATTCTATTTCATCTTTTAATCTTTTACTGCTTAATCTATTATGATAGGCTTCTTTATTCATTTTGCAATTTTCTAACATACAAAATACTATGTGAAATGAAATGCATCGTCACTAACTAATATAGTTTTGATGCACCTGCTCCATCGCCGAGACTCTATTTTGACTGAATAATGCGATTAGTTAGAATCTGAGTGAGGCAGTCAATATGTCACTCTGCACAAAGCTTTTCAATCTAACCATGGAAACATCTAAAAAACCGGTTTAAAACAAATAGAAAAATAAATCCAATTTATTCATAATATATTTTTATAATTTCCTGATATATTTATTTTTTACTAATCAAAGGTGAGTGTCATAAATATTCTTTTTAAGTATTTGATTTGTAACAAACAGCTTTAGTGTAAAAAAAAAAAACGCTTCGGAAACTGAAAATTAGTTGCAATTATTATCAAATATAGAATATTAACAATAATTATGAAAACAAAACATCATTACAAATAATTATAGAAAATAGATAGAATAACATTAACAATTATTACGGGATACAGAATATCATTAACAATAATTACGTAAATTAGCAAAAAATTAACAGTTATTATCGAACACGGAAAAACAATAGACCGCGAAAAGAACCGAACTCAATGTGAAACGGACGTATACATATTTTTGATTCCAATTTAAATTAGAAGCTAATTTTTATTTTAATGAACTTTCTATTTTGAAAGACATGTTAGTGTGAAATATTATGAATATAAAACATACAAACATACAAAAAGTACAACAATCCTCAGAGAAGTGATTGAATATTAAATCAAAATGAAAATTAAATATTTATTAATACATCGATTGTTGATAAATGTTGTGAGTACAATAAAACAAAAAACTTGCAATCCGTGTTAACTGGAGGCTACATATCGGATAATTGAAAAACATGGTTAATCCACATTACGTTTCCTTGGGTTAAATACATAAAACACTTATAAACACATTACATAAGAATTCTTATATTATGTATGTAAAAAAAACTGAACCTTTTATTTAGAAAGTATGTCCGTGATTTGTGTTTGTTTAATTTGTAGCGTTATTTTTTTGTTTTATTTTACTTATACGTCAACGAATTGAAGTAACCTTTCTGCAGCTGTTATTAGGGCTTCATTTCAACTTATTTTATAAGCTGGTTTTCGTTGCCCCATCGTCTTCGTCGTCGACAGAAATGCTTTCCACCCGTCGAGGTCGTTTCTTGCAATCTTTGGATTCGTGAATAATGTTTCGTATTCGGCATTTTTGTTTATATTTAACAACTCGGTAATGTTAAAATCTTTGCTCTAATTAAATATTTCCTTAATTTTCGCGGAAAATATCGTGATGTATATGCATGTACAAAAGTTTACATATTATCTTCGGGTCAAAATGCGTGTAAATGTATATCAAGATATCCGTCATCAGAAACATAACCAGCACTATACTTACATACATTTCTAGGGATGCTCTCTTTAACTGAGGGTGGCCACAATATGACGTCTGTTCCCAGAATGTGATTTTCACGAAGTCCTGGTATTTTAGAGATCATTTGTTGGTATTTATACATTCGTAAACATTTTTTCAACAAAAATACTAATAAGAATCCAACAAATATCCAGTAGAAATAACTACTCAGATTGAAATATTTAAAATTAGCTATCGAAAAGAAATTTAATAGTGTTATTTCATTCATTATCAAAGCGAAACTCGGCACAACGAGTGAAGCAATGTATGAGGAAAAAAGCTCTAGGTGATCTACACGCAAGAATAAATATAATACGCTGTCGAGGTTATTTTAACTCAATGAAAAATGAACCAATGATATAAGTCGACCTTGGAAGAAACATAAGTTAGATTCGTGTAATAATATATTAATCAAAGTGGGCCTGCCTTATAACGAAATAAATGAAAACTAAGGGAAGAATTACTGATAAAAAGACTAAAGGCTTCGTTCTCATAAATTTCGTTATTTTTATAAAGGATATTTTACATATACCCATTGTCCAATAAGAAACCGAACTTTTCGAAAACAGAAGACACTAGTGTGGCCACCTGTTGTATCTTTTTGTTGTCGAAAGCGGCAACCTGCATTAGTGTTCTGCCAACTGTTTACGACATTTGTTTCATTAGAAGCCGAGTTGTCGTGCCAAGAGTGACAGTGTGTTTGGACGAACGGTCGGAAAATGAGTTTCAAACAGAGAGCTGCGATTGACTTTTGTGCTAAACTTGGTAAAAGATTTACCGAAATACATTAAATGTTTCAAAAAGCACGACAGATTGATTGACGATGAATTTGATATTCCACAATCAACTGTGCACAATATTTTGACCGAGTGTTTGGGCTTTCGTAAATCGAATTCGCGATTTGTTCCCCACAAGTTGACCGACGACCAAAAAATGTATCGAATTGAACACTGCAAGGACCTCATTAAACCCACCCGTAAGGACTCAGACCTCCTTGAAAAGATCGTTTCTGGTGCTCTGGCTCATACTCAAAACACCACGAAACGTGGCGTTTTGAGTATGAGTCCGAAACAAAGCGCCAGAGTGCTGAGTGGAGACTAGCAGAAGAGGGGCGTTCGAAAAAAAAGTCGCTTGGAGAAGTCAAAAGTAAGGACAATGCTGATTTGTGTCTACGATTCCAAGGTCATTATCCACGAAGAATTTTTTCCACCTGGATAAACGATCAATTATGAATTTTATCTCGAAGTTTTGAAGTGACTGAGAGCGAGAATTTGTCGCGTACGACATGAATGTCCTGACGACCGACCGTTCGTCAAAACAAACTGTCACTATAACTCGGCTTCTAATGAAACACATATCATAAACAGTGACACAAAACTAAAGAAAGTTGCTGCTTTCGACAAGAAAAAGATGCAGCAGGTGGCGCCAATAGTTTCTTCTATTTTAGTAAAGTTCGGTTTCTTTTTGGACAGACGTTGTATATATACTATTTAATTATTTATTTTATTTTTTAAGACAATTTTTTTCTGAGAAAATATGAAAATGTAACCTTTGGTTTGCTGACTGATTTGGTTAGCCCTATTTGAAAAACAAGCACTCTCCTACGACCATGAACTTATCTGTTGTTAGTGCATTTAGGTTTCACTAGTTCGACAGCAGTTTCGAACAGTTAGTTGTAGAGACCAGGCAGCAACTAAATGTTCAAGCCATCCAGGTTCAAAAATCTTGAAATAAGCGACCACTAAAAGGCAACCCGCAAGTATCTGCCGGTTTGTCATTTCCTACAAAGGCCTCATGAGCTCGATGTTGACAACTAATTAGTGCTGAAGAGGGTCACTTTCTAGAATCCGGAAAATATCAACAGAAAACTAAGCCAGTTTCTTAACAACCAAAGGCTTCCGGTCCACTCCTGTGCTCAGGGAAACAGCAGATAAACCATAAATCCTCGGTGCACGAGTCAACTCTTCTTGTCAGAGTCCATGTAATAAGTTTCTTCATATTATCGAAATCCAAAAAAAAAAAAAATGTTAGTGATCTGAAACGCACACTGTTTTTCACGTTGCTGCAAGACTAGATCTCTTATGACTAACTGGGATTTGTCTTATAATCCTGATAACTCGGACTTTGCCTGTGGCCATGTTGGACTAAAATGGACACAGGCAAAGTCCATTACTCCGTCAAACTTGAGCTCAAGGCAGCAGCGGCTCAGTTATGTGAGAGAGCACCGAGAGTCATAATTGGTCTAGTTTTAAAGCTGCTTTAGAAACTAATTTTTATAACTCGCTCACAAGCGTTTGGATCTTAGGTAATTTGAACAACCTTATTGCCTAGTCTTTGAGAAGAACTGAACTGCGTGCATGATGGAGGGATCTGGTCGTCATTCAGAGAGATGGCTCAAAAGATTTTTACCAAGTGCAATTTGAATAATTAATTGGCTACTTCCTGACAAGAATAGCGTTCCCATGCACGCCGTTGGGATTGTCTGCCGTTTAGCCAAGGCTTGGGATATATCGGTTGCGATAATTGCCTCGCGTTTTGCAGAGCTGAGTTCCCGCTGTTTTCGGGTGGAGTTTCCTAGAATCCAGGTAGTTACCCTTTTTGTACAATGATTAGTAATCTATTTGAGACATCTTTAGGGGCATTGATAAGTTTGCAGTTTCTGCTATCTAAAGGTAGCCGTTTCAGTATATAGAACTTACTGTTTTGAACATTTGGTTCCTGCGCGTTCTCCACTGAAAACCAACATTTCGAAACAGGTATCGGGCAAGTGAAACCTAAATGCAGTAATATAAGGCAAACATATAAGTTCAAAAGCTGAATTTATGTCTTTTAAGTTATGATAAACATTCCAATCACCTGCCAGGCACTATATTGTCATAAACTCTTAGATACATTTTGAATCTGGCAAATAATATTAATGGATATATAAATTCTTTATCGTACCAACAGAAAAAGCTATTATCACTCATGCCGAGAAAAATGCTAGATTATATATTGTCAGACATAGAAATACAATATTTAAACCTTCCTCTGGAGAGAGAGGTAGGTAAAATGTGATGTCTTATTTAACCTAGAATGATCTTGGAGAAGTGGAAGAGTACTAAATGTGTTCATCCATTGCCGACTTGAAAACTTTGGTGTCATGCTCATCAAAACAAAGATACAGGGACATAAGTAATAAGGATAAATAAAACACTGGCGTCGCTGCTTAGGTTCTGTGAACTTAATTTTAACTAATAAAAATTTTAATTTTTATGTATTTTTTATTTTTGCGCGTAACTTACGTGGATTTCAATATACTAGCAACACGTAAACTCAGTTTTCAGCCTTTTCGTCTTCTATTTAAGTTGGCAAGCTGTTCGAGATCTTTCTCATGTGTAGTTCAAATTTAGTCGTATTCAAGTAGAAATGGAAGATTTCCGTAATATAACAACACATTTGATCTTCCTACGTTGTTTGTACGCTCATTCTATCTCAAATGTTGATTTTCATTGTTTCGTCTGTGACTCCGTTATCCTCCGTATAATACCTCCCTATTCAGTCACAATTTTAATTCTTGTTGTTCTTCAGAATCTCTTTAATACTTTTTTTGCGATTTTGTTTAACATCTGTTAAGAACATTCTGTTGCTTTTAACCCTTCGTTCCTAATTCTTTATTTTAATAAATAAAAAATATATGCGTAAGATAAATCCGTTTTAACCTATTTATTAATCCTCAATTTTCTGCTAACTCTAAAGCCAATTTCAACGTTTTCATTTCTACAACAGTTTAAGTTAAGTTTATAAATTTTGTTATTAGCAAAGTCACTCACATTATTTTCGTATTTGACAACTGTGCGAATAACTGTAGATTACCCTCTGCTGCAGTCGTCTTTTGCAGAACACACAGCTATGGTTTTTTTCCCCTATTTTACATCCAGCCAACGTCACTCTGGTTCTCACTTCTCCCTTATCAGTTGTCAGTCTTTCTCCAATATTAACTCGATGCGTTTCATTTAAATAAACTGCTTTACTACTTTCTGAATACGAACAAAGCGAATATGATTCCCTTGGATATCTCCATGAATTGTGAGCAAGTTTCTGTTTCATTTCTACTTATGTTCATCCTTTGTCTTCTAATTCAAACACTCTCCTCTGTTTCCGAGCTCGTCAAAAAGAGAATTCCATGAGCAATAAAAGGCATTCTCCACAATTTAACTTCCTCTTTTCTTCAGTTGTCAGAACCCCAATAATATCAAGCACAATAGTTAACACGTTCACGTCTTTGCCATTGTCATTTTCTCACCATAATCCTAACTATCTGATGGGGTGAGAGAAAATACTCTGCCCCTCAGAAATCAAATTCGTAATGCTTCTCTGCAGACAGACTAAATATAGTGATGGTCTTTAATTTCACATTAAATTTCCCTGGCTGTGCTTCTCCACTTCTGATAACAGTGCAAGGTTTTTTCTGAATTTTTCTTTAACAAGAGTACATATTTTTCTAACACCATTTACTGTCACATGTAATTTCCTCTCCTTTTACCTACTATTTCCATCTTTAGATATATAACCATTGTAAACCGTGTTTTTCCTTATTTGTGCTCTACCATGAAATGTTTCAAAGCCGGCCACGGTAGTTTATTATTATTATTATTATTATTATTATTATTATTATTATTATTATTATTATTATTATTATTATTATTTATTTCATTCACATGATTAATACACAGTGAAAATAGGATATCATATAAACAGCAAAACTTCAGATCCTACCCAAGAATGAAAAAATAGTCCGTCAGTAGCGTGGTAAAATATGAACTGTTCCAAGTAATGATACTTTTTATAGGTCATATAGGACCATTTCTTTGATGTTTAATTGCTGTAAATAGTTGGATAGCTTCTTTGAAGTTGCACCAAGTGCATCGATAACTATCGGGATGATTTTGGTGTGTTTAAGCCACAGTCGGCCAACTTCGATTGCCAGATCTCGATATTTAGTATTTTTTTCCAGTTCTTTGTTGTTAATGTCGTCATCACTGGGCACTATAATATCGACAATCTAAACCTGTCGATGTTCGATAATTGTGATGTGAGGTCTATTGTGTTCCACATGCCGATCAGTTTGTATTCTAAAGTCCTGGAGAATATTTGCGTTTTCCAATACAGTCTTTATTATATGCTGCCACCAGTTATCAGAATTAGGAAAGGCATAATTTTTGCATACATGCCAATGAACTCTTTTGGCCACTTGATCATAGCGGTATTTATAGTCACTTTGAGCTATTTTGCTACAGTTTCATCCTTCTGATCGCATAATCTGCATTTGCTGTTATTATTGATGTTGAAAAGTTTCGCTTTGATTGCAATACTTTATAATGCCCTGTTCTTGAGCTGCTAGAATAAATCCTTCTGTTTCTTTTTTAATGTATCCGTGTTGAAGTCATTGCCATGTCTTTTTCACGTCAATTTTTCCTTCAGTATCTCGAAGAAAATGGTTATGCAAGGTTTTATTTTTCTAGCGCACATATCAGTTAGTTTGCTGTTCTTTGTTGTAATCGGATTTGTTTATTAGAAGGCCCTCTTGAGTAATTGCTTAAAGCATTGGCTCAGAGATATTGAAGATATAACTTCTTAAACTAAGTTCTTCTTCTTCCACAATCTGTCTTACTTGTAGCGGACCCCGTCCACCTATTCTCCTCGTTAGGTACAACCGGTCAGCATCACTTCGTGGATGTAATGCATCGTGCATAGTCATTAGTTTTTTAGTTGTGCGATCTAGTTTGTCCAGTTCTTCTTTAGTACAATCTATTATGCCATCTGTGTATCGGATCACTAGTATAACCCAAGAATTCATTGCTTTAGTTGTGTTTAATCCATTAGTTTTGTTTTCAGAATATTTCTAACTCTTTTGATGTATTTTGATGCCGACTGTTGTTTAACTTTCGAGTGGAGAATATCACTGGCTCCTAATATTCCTAGGTATTTATAGGGTTCGTCAACTGAAATTGCTTTTATATATTCCTCCTGATTAAAATTAAAACTGCTAGTGTCATTAATTTTTCCTAATTTAATATATAAAATTGGGCATTATCTAAACAAAATTCCATTCTAATGTCCTGACTGAAAATACGAACTGTGTTCGATAAAGAATCTATTTTCTGGGCCAATTTTCCATATAACTTCAAGTCATCCATATACAACAGATCAGATGGGAAATTTTAATATCACATTTAGGAATTTCATATCCAAGTTTTGTTTTCTTCAGAATCATAGACAAAGGTATCAAAGAAATGTTGAAGTGCAGTTTTGACAAGGAATCACCTTGGAAGATTCCACGTTTAATGCTGATATCTGCAAATTGTTCATTATTCATTATTAAAGTTGTTTTCAATGATTTCATAGCCACAGGCAGAAACGAACATATTTTTTTGCGAATTCCAAATATTTTTAGTGATTTTAGGATCCAGGAGTGTGGGAGGGAATCGAATGCTTTCTTATAGTCTATCCATGCCATTTTTAAGTTAGTTTTCCGTCTTTTTGAGTTTCCGAGAATCATTTTAATAATAGATATTTGGTATTTTGTTCCTCTAGATTTTTAAAAATTGCCTTTTTCTTCAATTGGAAAAATCTGATTACTTGATAAGAAGTGGTATATGGAATTTGCTATGATTGCAGTGAACACATTAAGCATAGTTGGTAGGCATGTTACCGGACGATAGTTACTTGGGTCTGCACCCTTATCCTTATCTTCCATAAAGAGAAATGTGCGCTCAGATATCATCCGGTGTTCCACTGAGCTCGACTGACAAATAACTAATTGTTCAACTATTCGATCATCTAGACTGGTTAGATGTTTTAACCAAAATCCATTTACTTCGTTTTTGCCAGGTGCACTCCAGTTTTTTTATTTTCTAGCTTGAGCATTGACCATATCTTTAGTTATAATGTCATTTTGCTTTTGTTTTTGTTTCATTTATGATTCTATTTCCTTAATACATGAGGCATCTTTATTGTGTTCAAGAGGATTATCCCAGATTGACTTTCAAAATTTGAGTGTTTCTTCTTTTCCTGGTGAATTATGGTTTGCATTTGTTTTTCTCTGGAGAGACTGAAAGAACTGACATTGGTTCTGTCGAAATCGCTTATTTTGTACATATTGGTTTATTCTTGTTTCATATCTTTTAATTTTCTGTGCAGTCGCTGTAATTCTTTGTTTTAGCTCTTCGGTAACTTCAGCAATTGTTTTGTTGGCCAAATTATATGTGTTAATCAATTTGATTTGCTGCTATTATTTTTCAGCCGTCCTTCTTTAAAATCCTATGAGTTGCTCAGATCAGCTGGAATTATTATTATTATTATTATTATTACTCTGTTATATACACAGTTTATCATACCGCGCCTTAAATATAGTTACTGTTTCTGAACTCACCACACTATCGGGCAATGCATTCCAATCACTCACCACTCTCCATGCAAAAAAACCTCTACCTCAATCCCTTGCTCACACGCACCTTATACAGCTTCCAGGGATGACCTCTTATTCTTTTTCAATCTGTGCAAAATCTCCCTAACATTAATCTGGTAATAACGTCTTAACAGCTTATATGTTTCGATCATATCCCCTGTCCTTCTTCTATCCACCAATTTCTGCAAATTGTATTTTGTCAACCTTCTTCCTAATCAATATTCCAGAGACCAGAAACCACCTTAATCATTCGTCTCTGAACCTTTTCCAGTTCACCTTAATCTTTTTGAATACCAGGTGATTAAATCTGTGCTCAGTAATCCATATGTGGCCTGATCAAAATCTTATACAAGAGAATCATTACATCCTTACTTCTACAAGTCAATGCCCTCCGCATTATTCACATTATTCGCTGTGTTATCCTCAGAGTTTTAGTAATGTGTTCCCGAAATTTTCAGTCCTTTTCTACAATCACTCCCAGATCTCTCATCTCCTCTACCACTTCCAAGATATTTCCATCGATTGTGTAATCCAATCTCTGCTTCCCAAATTGAACTGAAATCCTCACTTATTTACCCATTCAGCCAGTGTATTCAAGGTCTCTTGCAAACTGCAGCATCCTCTCTACTCCTGATAGCCCTCCCCAACTTTGCATCATCTGCAAACAACTGCATATCACCATTCAAACCTCACCAAATATTATTTCCATAAACATTAAGCTGCAATTTACTCAAAACAGACCCTTGGGATACACCACAAGTAACTTTCCTCTTCTGGGATATTGTTCATCCAACTCGCTGATGCCTATCAGACAGCCAATCTCTAATCGAGCGAACTAATCTACTGTTCAGCCCCATTCGTTCCAATTTAATTACTAGCTTGTCATGTGGCAATTTATCAAATACCTTTGCAAAATCTAAATATACCACTATATATGCAACACCCTTATCCAACGCATTTGTCACTTTATTATAAAAAGTAAGCAGATTGATAAAGCAGGATCTTCCTTTAGTAAATTCATGCTGTCCACCAACGAGCATTTTTATGTTTTCAACGCAATTCTAAATCTTTGCCCTAACTAACTTCTCTAATACCTTAACCACAATCCAGACATACAGACTGGACTATAATTCAAAGGCCCACTCTTATCACCTGCCTTATGAATTGGAACAATTTTACCCTCTTTCCACTCCGTTGAAACTGGACCCACTGAAAGACTCATGTTGAAAAGATCTTTTATGTAACCAAAGTTTCTTAACTGAGAAAGACTGCACTTTTAACTACGCTTAAGTAAGCGATGCTAGAAAAATTCTACTCCGGATGAGACTGTTGTTCAATGAATAATCTGTATTTAATCTACACATCTGCAAGTAGCTGTCTGCTCCACAGACTTTTTCATTCGTTTCATTTAATTTTTGAAGCATTCTAGGTCTATTATTTGTTTAGCTATCGTTCTTCTAACTATCATTCACACTTAATTTGTATTTTCTTCTTCATTGACAGTTATTTTGCAATATTATTTTCATTTCTCATTTATATTCTGAACAAGGTTTCTCCTGAAGAATGTTTAGCATCTCACCAATATGGATAATTTCTTTTCCTCCACCTCTATTCTCCGTTGCATCGCCAGATCCATACATTAGGTACAATATAATATATTATCTTAGATTGCTAATCTTCTATCGACGGTTGTATACTGATAGCGATACGGGGCATTTCCTGAAAGAATCAGCCTCCTTGCAGATCATCTGCACATTAATCAATACATTAAGGTGCAAAGGTGTAGATATCTTTTAATTCCTTTAGACCCCTTACACAACTTAATCCCCTAATTCACTGGCCTTCACTACTGCCTCTTCTATTGACTTTAAAAACGCATTTTTACGTACTCATTCCCAGTGCATAAATAATAGTTGTAATCTTTGTAATCTCCATTATTCACTTATTTCGTTTATTACAGCACTTTTATTGATTCCATTTTATCTCAAGTGCTCTACTCTATGTATTTTATTCCACGTCCTTCCCTCATTCTAATATATTTCATTTTTCGCATTTATTCTACTTCATTACAAGTGTGACATTCAGTCTTCAAACTTACAAGTACTGCATTGATTACATATTCGTTTCATCTAATCTTTTTATTATTTCAGACAATACATTCTTCAGTATATTATTTCTTCTATTCACTTCAGAGACATTGATCCTTCGATAGTGTAATTGGACTCTGTTCTTTCCATTGGCAATAATTACACTACAGAAAAGCATTCGGTGCTCTTGGTAACCGGGTTATATTTCTGTTTCCCATTAGTTTGACGCTTACGTGGGATTTTCCAGCATTATTTAGGATGATACAATGTTTTTTTTTTTTGCTTCCATTAATTATCTTCCATTCTTTGTCTAATCGCTTTTTCTCTCTCTCTCTCTCTCTCTCTCTCTCTCTTTCTCTCACTGCTATAACATAGTGCTATAACATATATTATTATGGCATGTCTTTGTTGTTGCAAATGTATTGAACTGCTGATATTCTTCTTGTATTGGAATGAATTTTTTTCTCATTCATATGAAATTACTTCCATGCTACCCTCGCCTGAGCAATAAAGCTATCGCATTATCAATTGGACACTAATATTCTCTGTACGTTCCAACACCTAAGCGCCTATTTCTTAAATGGAGAAGGAAAGAACAGCAACATGTTTTATAGTTATCGATGCGTATTCGAATATACTGGTTGCTGAAACAACCATATCCGTTGATCTGTTTATCAAAGTCTCTATTGTTACTAGGTTATAGCAGAGACAGAGAAAGAATATCTTTTGATGGTATTTATGAATCCTTCTTTTCCAGGAAGGACAGTAAATGTACTACAACTGGATTGCTTTTCTTGAATGATATTATCAAACAAAACAAAATGTTTAACGCTCATCATCATCATCATCATCATCATCATTATTATTATTATTAGTAGTAGTAGTAATAATTATCAGCCTTCGACAGACTCATCTAGGTTTATGGTGGCAACGGAATTATTTCCCCAAAATACATAAATTCATATTTCCATCATGATATACACTTAACGTAAACCAAAATCTGTCAAAGTGTATGTTAAAAAGGAAAAAGCAATCCTACAGCCAGAAATGAACCGACTAAAAATGTTCGAAAAAACTTGAACAGAAGTGAACCATAGAATGATGATCAACTACGATGAATAAACGTATTAAACTAGCTTCAGGGATATCTTCTGTAAATTCACTCAGCTTATCATCTCACTCTCACTTCTTTCCTTTTATTTTGATTTATTTTCTTTTTTCACATACATTTATACACAGAACAATATCGACAAGTTCAACAATGCCAGATTAACGAGTCTATCGCTATACTTGCATTGTTGTTAACAATACCTTTCATAACAGCTGTGTTATTATGTCTTTAAGTTACGTAAATTTTCTTATCCCAAAACATATTGTTCACGTATATTTTTCATATTCTCAACCGTATTAAAACTTCATAAATTTAAATGTTAATTCCGTGTATACACAAATATGACCCTTTTGGACATAAATAATTTTTTTTTTGAGCTCAGACCATCAGATGTTTTTCGATAAATATCTTCTCTAATTATAAAACAATGTAGTTCGGAATATCATCAGGAAAATAGTAGAAAACTGAAAATATCTAAAACAAAAATATTATTCACCGATTCATGATATGACTGCTTTATTAATTCACTTTATTAATATCGACTGCTTACTTATCATTTAGCGGTGCCCCTGATATTCAGTTCATTGATATTTAGATTTCCACTGATATTCCACTTCTTATTCTAATTTGTTTCAATTATTTGTAAAAAAATTAATTTGTTTTCTCTTTTCTAATTTATTTTGAATTTATTGCAAATTATTTATTGTAAAATATTTCCATCATCTGCAAATGACGCATTTTAGCAAAACAGTTATGATGTTCTTGGCTCATACATCAGGAAACATGAAATAATTCTACAGCAAATCATCGTTTGAAAAATGATTATCTGCACGTCATATCATAAACAGTAATCCTATTGTGTGCGTGTAGTAGATCATTATATTTTCCTGAATACAAGAAGGAGCAAGGTTACCTCTCTTCATTATCGTAATGGTTTATTTTATTCCTAATTTTACGCTTTGCCAGAAAATTCTGGTAATTCCTTTGCATGTGGTTTTGCACAATAATACGTAGCAAAAGTACTCTCAGTAGCCTTTATAGTTTGTGAGAAAATATTTATTTCTACAATACATAGTAATTAAAATAAGAGGGCTATACCAGTAATCTTAAATCCATCTAGCAATTCATTGGGCATAACTAGATACCGTATGGTCACACGTTTTGCTCGATTATGTGTAAGACAGTCCTCATCAGGTGGTGCTGTTGTACACTTTTCCGGACGCGTACACATTCGGTCACTCCAAACACCATCCATCCTTCTCAAAGAGAGTCTACCTTCATCTGTTTCCAGGAGCTTTACCTTCTGAGAAGTCCTCCTTCCATCCTTTCAATGTGCCCAAAATATTTTAACTTTCTTCTATCAATATCCTAAAGGAGCCTCAACGTTCGAAAAATCCTTTCTAGCACTCGTAAGTTTGATCCTTTCAGCATATAATATTCTCAACAACCTCCTGTAACACCACATATCAAAATCTGCTATCGTTTCCTATCACACGTTTTCAGGTTTGAAGTCTAACATCCATAATTGGCTGTTCGAAAAGCAATTACATCCAAAATCCTCAACTTTGTTTCTGTAGAAATTGATCTATTCTTCCAGATTTTAGAATTTCTCTGACTGTTGTTTTGTTTTATCCATTCGTTTTGACGTCTTCTGAACAGCAGTTCTTCACATTAATAATAGACTCCAGGTACTTGAACACTGCACAATTTTTTCTCCATTAAGACACACTTGTTTCTCAAGAGCTTCTCTGATTACATTTCCTTTGAGAACAATAATCTTTGTTCTGCTGCGATTGAGCCGAAGTCCTTTATTTTCTTTTTCACATTAATATCATTAACTTTGCTAAGGATTGCTCCTAGATCTTTCTTTAATAAAGGCGTACTGTATCCCGAGCGTACCTCATACTACTGATCCACCTACCACCAATCCTAATTCTGTCTTAAGCTCATTCAATGCTACACGCATGATGTCCTATTAAATATATCTTTGAATATCCTTGTAAAATTCACTGATCCTGTATTAAACGCCACGCACGTTTTGTATTTTATAGTTCTCTTTCCATAAATCCATTTAATAACAAATTTAAAAATTAATCTGTTCATTAAATTTCTGTTGAATATTCTCAAAACTGAAACCCATACGAAAGCTAAAAAATATGATAATTTTTTAATGGTTGTCCCATTTAAAAGAGATTGTTCAACCTCTTCAAAGAATATAAATATATGAGATAAATTGCACACACTTAAGCTTACGAAAAAACGTTCATCGTGCATTAAATATATTCTTCTCAAATACGCTGACGTGAGATACGCAAACAAAGAAAATATTTAAAAATCACATGAATGTTATGTTTCAGTGTAACAATCGAGAGTTGTTGTGCAAAGTAACTGAAAATTTTGACTGCAACTGTTGCAGTCATATTCACTGTGTGATCGCATACATTCAAAGCAATATTTTATCGAATTCTATAACTACTTTATAATATCCTCAAATTATTTTATAAACAAAGTGCTGAATCACAGATTCTAACTTCGGGACGAAATTTCACTAATAAATGTGCAATCTCTAATATAATTTACTTTCATTTTTATGTTTAAATCTCCTTATTTACAATAATTTTACAGATATTTATCTTTAATACTTTGTCTGCTTTGGGGGTAGGGACTCATACTCCTTTCTTGTTTTTGTCGCCTTTAGAGACTCTACCAAGTGATGCGAGAAGATTCAGGAAAGTTGGCAAAATTGTTCAAATTACCAGTAATCACACACTGCAGTGAAGAAAGAACTATTACGTAAATATGGCTTCTACGTAATTTTCAAAAATTCATAAACAATTTGCTGACCTTTATCAGATGAATAGGCGATTAGAGATGCTTATAAATGGTGATTGTACAACATTTGTTTCGGACTGATGAAGTATTTAAATTGTTGTTCATGTGCTTATATTAATAGGATGACGCTCGTATGTAGTAATAGTATGACGCTCGTGTGTAGTACAGACCAGAAATCATATGGTCTGTTTTGAAGAAAAAAATTTAGAAAAATCATTCTAAAATGTGAGAAAGAGAAGAAGTTAGATTAGTTTCAGATGTGTACATAACATAGTCTGATTGATCGCTAAAGTTTAAGAGCTGGAGTTGAATTAATTTGTCGGTATTTCAGCATAAACAATTAAATCTACGGTGCAAATGTATTAGCTATTAATTGCAGGTGTCCGGTTTTCATATGATAAATAATATGAATTTCCCGAATGTGAAAGCCTGCTATACCTATACAAGACCCGCTAAGTCACCTTCGTTTGGTAAGGAAAACCCTTGGAAGATTTTTCGCATCCTGAAGGATTCGTTCAGATATTTTCATCAATTTAAGCCCCCGAACTGATTCTAAAATTCGGTAGAATGAAGCTGAAATGCAGGCGATATATTGCGTAAAGGAAGTTTTGTATATGAAAGGTGTTTCAGTGAGATAAGGCTATTTAATAACAAAAGCAAGCCTGCATTTAGGAGATTCATACTGCAACTGAAATTTCAATTTCATTCTTACCAGAATAAAACAAAACGGTTATTCTATTAAATATCAGCATGCATGGAAGATAAGATGTAGGATAATAGTTCACCAAGAAACATTTTATATAAGAAAAGGGGAAAAAAAGAAAATTACAAACAAGGAGTTTAGCTCAGTATAAAGAACAACACAATTCATACCTGTTGTAACTAATGAAGAGGTGAATCTCCAGATGTTATACCCTACTTTGGAGAGGTCAGAAGTCAATAGGCCAAAGATCAGAGTAACGTAGCGAGCGACGATTGTTTGAAAGAGAGGGAAGTTTCTGCATTTGGTCCTTTCAGGTGAAAATTTGGATTTCTATGATTTTTGTATATTTTGTTGACTGCAATCAGAATGGAAATGAAGGTGCACAAATACTGGACAGCTGAAACATGAATATTGAGTATGAATAACAAACTGCTTTGTTACTGTGACAAAGAAAGACGAATCGGATAGACGGTTAATGATAGTATGCTGATAGTTGATTTCTACACTCGTATATTTCAAAAGAAAACTCCTTAAGAGAAGATCAAGAGTCTTAAAATACTATGATGAATAACATTCAGGAAGATATCTCTCACTTCGGCAACTCATGCAGAAGTATCATTGGAGAAATGAAACGAATTTAGCAGAGAGATCGTAGAGGAAGTTGACTTCATTGTATTAATAATTAAATCACATAACATCACGCTTCATTAAAATACATTTGAAACTGTTGGAATGAATATCAGATTTTCTATAGGAATAGAAACCACAACAAAAGGGAACGAGAATTGTTTTGTTCCTTAAATGTTCAAAGACAAAAGACTTCTGATGCCGCAGTGTGCGTAAGACTGAATTATGTAAAGAATTATGTATGAATTATGAAATATGAATTATGTATGTAAACTGAATTATGTATGTAAAAGGACGGTACGATACTTATGTTTTGCGAGCAATTCGGGACAGTAGCTATAGCAGTAAAGTTAGGAATTGCATTATTTTAAAGCTTAAACACAACACAAGAAGATTCTGTATAATTTTAGTTGTTTGTTCTTCGATGTTTGTTGTAGGTTTTTGCTGTAGTTTTCCGTTTCAAATCGTTTTCCTTTTTATGCGTTTTTATTGCTACTGGTGTGATTTTTATACCTATTAAAACTAATACTGTAATTATTTGACTTATTTTCTTTTTTATTTGGAAAACGAGTTTTTATATAATGAAGATGATAAAGTTCTGGATTTGTCACCTATTATAGATCCCTCAGTATCCCAGCCAAAGCATTAAATCTTCGGAGAACCTCCTCCTAATGCAAATCAGAATCTCTATGTACATTATGCACAGCTGCAGAGATTATGTTGGCAGTGTATATCAGAGAGAAGGATTGTGCACTGAATAGTCAGTAAGTCTCCACTATATTACTATTAGGTTCAATTCAAGTAATCGAGTATAAGGAAATATTTTGAAATTTTATTTTTTTCCGGAAAAAAGGTGTCTTTTAGAATATGTTTGACATGTCCTTTGAAGGGTATCGTTTACAGTGATATCACACACACACACACACACACACACACACACACACACACACACACACACACACACACACACACACACACACACACACACACACACACACACACACACACAGAGAGAGAGAGAGAGAAATCTGTTCAATAAATTTATTGAATATATTTACTATTGTAATAACATAAGGCAGCTTATATTTTTTGGGTTGGTGCTACTATGAGAATTGGAGCTTACCACTCTCGTCTCATTTTCCAAGAAGTGTTGCGAAAGTTACGAAAGTTATCCGCTGAACTTAGACTGGGGAAAATTCTGGATTACCGTTCAGTAGAAGAGTCAGAATGTCATTGCGATTCAGGCTATCCATATGAGATTTTTAAATGGATTATTTAACGCCAAACATTTCACAGCGAAGTAAGTAATACGGCTGTTTATACCGTGCTTTCCCAACCTTTTTGATGTCGCGGATCCCTTCAGCGAATGATAATTCACCGTGACCCTCACTCGGCATATAAAATCCAAAATTGAAATTTTTTATATTTTACATATCATAAAGTTGAAGTAATAAATTATAATTTTACAACACTAAATAATTATGACAATGAAATACTGTTATAAATGGAGATATTCGGAAGAATATGAACATATCAATTAGGCCAGGCGTAAAAAACAGGTATGAGCAACCTGATAAGATAAAGTTTAATGAAAATAAACTATCCCGGGGATCCCCCCTTTGAATTTCTCTCGGATCCCCTGGGATCCGGAGACCACAGTTTGGGAAACACTGGTTTACAGCAATATCGTTTCAATACGAGAATTTACATTCGTCATATTTCATAACACTTTTAAAATTTCGTGGGTATCTTTTGAAGATTTTCTTATGTGAAATTATACAAAGGGATAAAAGCTCTTAAGAATTATTTTGCGTTTAAAATTATTTTCATTAGTTTTTTATTTATTTGTGATTTACGATGATCTGCAGTGTTTAAATTTGTATTTATTTATTTAATTATATGTAATTTTATTTTACTTTTATTTTAATTTACAAATTTTATTTCAATTTGTAAAATGGATTAATTTTCATTAAAATTAAATAAATAAATAAATTTTAAAAATTGAAATGCTCAAATGTAATCATTTTAGTTAAAGCAAATAGATTCAAGTTTTCAATATATTTCGCTAACAGACATATACACTTAGAATTTACATAAACTAAACTCTGACTTAAAACATATTCTTTCTTCATCTCGAGTTGAACTGCGTTCAGAGTAAAAAGGTTGTTCGAAGTACAACTTTTGCAACGCATGAGTCTTTCCGCATTGTGTTCACTCAGTACTACTTTGTCGATGAACACCGTCTAGAAATGATCAAAATAATATTGCTGATCATAAACCCATACAAGAAATGTCTATACATTTTACACATCTGTTGTACTTTAGGTTAGGCGTATTATGTAAATAATAGGCAGATTCCCAGAAGAATCTGTCACTTTGAACAGTAGTAATTTTTGGGCAACAAGTTTTCTCCATCTAGCAGAACTTTAAGTGTGCAGCACGGTCTGCTAATTTAGTTTGTCCAGGTAGTTCATAACTAAATAGTTATGGTGTGGTCTGCTTTTCGCTGCTGAGATGCTAGACTATCCATATATGGGAGGTTATTCTAGCAATTTATGAGTATCCTCTATATCGCAAGTACTGATAATGCCGCCTTTATAAAGTGAATATAGGAAGCTAATTTTAATATTAGTTTATAAGTTTCTAATTACTATTCGTTGATTTCTTAATTCTTTTCACATGTTTTCTTAATATAAGTAATTGATACTATTTAGAGTAATCTAATGACTCTGTTAGTGTGTCTCCCATTACATATAGGATTTCACAACATCAACATTTTAAAGAGATTTTGACCATGATCGGTGAAGTTATTTTAAAAAGTATATTATTATTCTTCTGGAATAAAATTAATTTGATAACATTATTGAATATACACTGAATATACACTTTTATTAAGGAATGTACACTGCTTAGAAAAGTCACCGCACACAGTAATGTTGGGAACAAACAGCCATGGCGCCAATCTTAATAAGATGGCGACCTTCTTTCGCTGCCATCACTTCAGCAATCCTTTGGGGGATAACTTTCCACACGTGTATGATAATGATCAATGGAAATTTTACGATTCTTCCGATAGGCATATAATGAAGTCCTGGATTGTTGCAGTGCCGATGACCTCAGCCGACGCTCCAGTTCATCTCAAAGATGTTCAGTAGGGTTGACATCAGGGCTATATGGATGCTAATCAGGTGTGGAGACATCCATGTCTACAAAACACATTCACCTGGAATCCAACACACCTGTACCTGTCCGTATAGTCGGTAGAGGGTGATTCGTCTTTCATAACACAGTACTCCAAATTTCCACGTCTCACTGTACACGTTCTTTGCACAATTAAAGAAGACAACACTGCGTGTTCGTACGGAAGTAGTATTGGTGGCACTTCTGACAAGATCAAGATCAACATAAGATAAGGAATCGTGACGTGGGTTTCTTGCATTGTGGATGATATTTAGAGATAAGAATCGTGACGTTACGTGTTTGGAAATTTCTGGGGAACATGTCTCTCTGTGATATCACATGGTGTTTTGGTTTGGCTATGGAATAGTGGGCGATATGTTTGAAATAAGATATCTTGGAATTTTCCCAGGGTGACCCACATCCGTCATTGTCGTCATGTTTTGTTTGGTTGTCTATAGATGGCTGTACTAATTTTCCAATACATTTTGGAGTATTTCTTTCCTGTTAAAGGATGGGAATTCTAAGAGTCAGTAGTGATGGCGGCAGTCTTTCGAGCTTTTCTGAATAATTTAATTATATACTAGGTCACTCAAACATACAGTTTGTTTTCTTCTATAGATGGTAGTATTTATGTCCAATACATTTTGAGGTATTTCTTTCCTGTTAAAGGGTGGGAATTCTTAGAGTAGAGTCTAGTGGCGGATGTGTTTCGAGCTTCACTGAATAATTTTATTATATGCTGGTGTCCCTCAAACATATACTTTTTTTTTTCTCCGAAGTTTTCATTATCAGTTGGAGGTGACATTACTAAAAGATTATTGGCAAATGACAACATCTTTTTCGAATTAACGTTATCTTATTTACAAATGTTTGGGTAATGGTGTTTTTATTTAGTTTACATGAAGAGAAAAAACCACCAAACGGTATTTTAAAAATAAACGGAGACTTAAAAGGTTACAATAACTTTTTTGTATGTAGTCTAGAAATTCTAATGATAATTTAAATTTACTTACAGCTTTCCAGAATGATTCTTCTTAATGCAAATAGATATTCCAAAATAGTTGAATTTTTATCCACACCACAACACACAAAAACACAATCTTGAAAGAACGGAATTTCTGTAATAACCTGAAAAGCAATTTGACTTTTGTGCTTAGATTTTCTGTCCTTTTGGTACACTGTTAATTCCTTAGCATTGGGTCATACGATATTTCTGATGCGACTATATGTTTTTAGGATTCACATGATTTGTTCATTGTGACACACATATCCTAAGTCGTGTGTTTTCCATGAGTAATAATCCGGAACCGAGAGGTAACTTCAAATCGCAGTATTAACCTTTTAAATGACTCATATTCTTCCTTTGATGTTTTCGCAGTATTATCAGTTCGGGGAAGTACGACTGTTTTTTCTATAGTTGACCATTTAATTTAGATTACTATCCGATTGGTTCTCTGTTTAATTCCTTCCCACAGTTGCTTATGCTATGTTTTCCTAAGCTTGGTGGGAAATCTTATGCGCCTTTTTGTTTATGGTAAGTGAAATTTCCTGTTTCGAATTCCGAGTGCTGTTAGGGTATGGAATTCTGACAAGTGAAATGATTTTTTTCCCCAAATTGAATGATTATTTTCTGTATTTTACTTTTAAAATTCAGTTTAATTACAAAATTAATGAATAAATAAAATGTATGGGATTTTATTTTCCAACACTGTAGATTTCTCATTGTCTTATCTTAAATACATACATGATGCATGCATTTTACACTATATATCCAGTTGGACAAATTTAAATACTGAACACACCAAATACATTTTACAATTGGACCATTGTGCGGGTTTACATATTTCGATTTTGGCATCTCATGGTCTTTCTGTATTTCTTACACTATAACTGAAAATGATATTTTAATCATATGAGAATTAAAATTAAATCTGCTTGGTAGATTATTTCCCTAAACAATCTTTCTCCTTTTACGAAAAAAAGTTTTCTTTGAGTCTCAGGGTATGCAGTGGCAATATTGTTTCCAATACACGAAGGTTCCCCGTATCTTAGGATTTTCTAAACATGCTGGACATTTCTGGAAAAAATAAAAGGTTTTGCCATAATTAATGAGGAAGCAATGCTACTAAAATGCTTCACTTTTTCGTGAAAAGTGTGCTCCGGTTTACCCTATTAAATCAATATTACAGACATTTTTCTAGATCGTGTCGAAAAATTCATCGATAAGATAGTTTAATAGCGGAGGCAATTCATCGCGAGACAATTCGTAGCCTGGAAACTTCATCGCATGGAAAATTCATCGTGGGGGAAATTCATCGCGTGAAAAATTAATCGCTAGAAAATTATTCAAAAAAAATTTGAAATCATGTTTCATGTCATTCACATATGTGAAAAAAAAAAGAAATGTTTTATGTATGATTTATTATATCGATTATACTTAGCGTTGTGAAATTTTTTATTCTCTATAAAGTTATTAATATTCTTTCTTACTACAGGCAGGCTGTGTAGATGGAATATTAATTGTTACAAAACTGGGATGACATGGCTAGCGAGAAAGAGCACCATATTTAAGAATATTTATTAATAATAGTAATATTAACTACTCTATTAATGCCGATGACAATGATGATATTAATAAGGTAGTGGATACAGAACAAGGGATGAAATTCATCTGCTACCGAAAGACAAACTCATACATCCATGCTTATAGCGGTATTAGAGGTTGCACTCTGTTTGGTTAGAGAGAGAGAGAGAGAGAAAACGATATTCACTCAGCTAATAAGGTCGGTAATATTTGCGCAGTTTCTTACGATATGTTAATTAAGTTCAATATGAGTGCCGCCAGCTACCTGATAATAGGTACTTATGTCCGATTACTGGCAGCACGACGTTGTTTTATGTGGCGTTGGAATGCAACTTATCCTGAATAGACATCGCTGGGGTTGTGAAAATAATCTACAACATGAAGTTGTTCTGGTCACATATTGCTCAACATTAGCCAAACATGAGTCCGCTTGTCCTATTACACCCGTATACCGTGTATGTTGCACCATAATAGATACTTTAAGATTGCTTTTAAAAAATAAAATTCCAAAACTGAAAAGTTATATTATTTATCTAAATCCCACCTAGTAATGTATTCTGCAATGCTACATTAGAGCTGTACACGAGTTTATGGTTAGATAACCACGAAAACTTGCAACACGTATCGAACAAGGAAAGTTTTCACGTTAAGTTACCTCGTGGCTTACAAATCATAGTGATGATGGATTGTTAATAGTATTCGATGAAATTTTACTCTGAAGTAAAGTGATTCACAAATATCAACTCCAAAAACGACGATTGAACACCCCAGGATTAACGGAAGAATGCAGAATGTTATCCTCTGAGCATCTCCAGGGTACTCTCTTCTCTTCTCTTCTCTTCTCTTCTCTTCTCTTCTCTTCTCTTCTCTTCTCTTCTCTTCTCTTCTCTTCTCTTCTCTTCTCTTGTTTTAGCTGTCTTCACCTCTACCCATTTCTGGAACATTTCCACATAGCATCACCAGCCTCGGTAATACAGAGTATACTTTTCTGTTCAATACATTAATCAACACTGCAGATCTTAATCCTAGATAAAAATACAGTCCACCTACTCTTGGAATTCTACTCTCGCATTTGAACTGTGCAGGAAATATCTCCTTAATATTGTATGTTATCATCCATAAGACAGAAAGTTTCGTTGTGTTTAACTTCTATCTTATATAGTGACTCAATCATTTTTCAGAGGACCCGTTCCTGCTTTATGTCAATCTAGAGGCAGTTTACTAAGAATGTCTATCGAAATGATTGTGATTATTCATAACTGTTACTCCTTCAATTAAACATTTAAAAGTCAAAGGTGTTGTTCAACATTCATAGTCAGTTCACCTTCAGATTTCCGGAATCAACTTATCAGTCCCCTCTTTCATTCCACCTACATGTTTTTTTCGGATTACTCATACGTTTTTTCCTCCAAACGAATTGAAGCTTCTGCTGCTAAGGATGCACATCCAGTGTAGCTTATAGATTGGTGTTTTAGTGTTTTTAGTATTGGATATATTGGACGAGATATTGGCTATCATCCAACGTTGTTGCATTTTAGAATAACTCTTTATGAGGGTCACTCATCATGGATATCAATACAGTACATCCTAGAGGCGTAACCAGAGGCGATGCACATTTATTTATTTTTTTATTCATCTGAATTATGTTAGCACGTAGATGCTGCCATCTAGTAACTAATTGAAAAACTATTCTTTCTTTACCAATAAGGGTTCAATTTTCTTAGTAAATTTTAAATTAACTGCGATACTATACTCCACATTTGATTTATGATTGCTCTTTTATTTATATAGTTCGCAAAAACATAGTCCGACATTTAACTCGAAATAGAACACTTCGAATTAAATTAACATTTCCCGCATAAGAATCAAACGAATTCTATTTTCGTACTTGATCTAAGCATGACGAAGGTCACTTCATTGAAGAAAAAGAATGTTTTCCAATAAGAGATAAAAACAGTACTTTATCTCGGTCAAATTAATTCTATTTGCGAATTATGTGTAGATGTAGATGGGAATGCAGCATATCATTTGATTTACTTATTTATTTCTTTTTTTCCTAAAAAAGAAAACCTAAATAATATTGGGAGGATCTTCAGGGGAATTCCAAAGGTGCGCCCAATATTCTCAGCAGGAAGAGGTTTAAGATATACATTTTTGAAATATTTACACACAGTTTTCTAATCGAGATCAGAATGAATGTGCCAATGTTTCTCTAGAATTTTTCTTAGAATCTTCTAATTTTTATACCTTCATAGTCTTCTTAGAATATATTCTGGTGAGTGCCCCAACTGAAAGAAAATAGTCCTTAAACTGAGAGTAAAAATTAGTAACCGGTGAAATATCGTAATGGCTTATTTCGTAGGATTTTACAGATAATCGATCATTGCTGGAGTTGGTAGAACTTCCTAGTTCTGTTTTACTGTAGCTGTTCTTCTGTTGGAAAGATATTGGTTCGGATGGGGACAAATTTTAAAATTGCTTTTCAACTGAATGGTATTATATGCGGCAGCATATCTTTGCATATGGGAAACTCTGCTTTTCTTTCCCAAAATAAACAAACTAGCCACAAGAATCTCCAACTAATGGGTAACGAATACTTCTTATATTCCATCAGTTGCTTCTGAACAAATCCAGAAAGAATAAATATGTGGATTTGGTAGTGATGATTTTTCTCTTAAAAGCTGTGCTCTTGATTTTAAGTTTCTATGTGTGTGTGTGAATGAGTGGGTGGGTTTGGGAGAGAGAGAGAGAGAGAGAGAGAGAGAGAGAGAGAGAGAGAGAGAGAGAGAGAGAGAGAGAGAGAGAGAGAGAAACCGACGCTGAATATGGAAATATCCATAGTTGATGGTACGTATTTGCCAATAATCATGACATAAATTTTAGATTTCCCTCTGCATTACCATATTGTAGTGATCTGAATCGCAGTGCCTTCTTTTTTCGGATAAACATTAATTCCCTGAATGAAGGAAATATTAATTATGCATGGACATCAAATTTTTCATTACTTTTCAT